>NC_086103.1:81925722-82226107 GCF_963921235.1 Mobula hypostoma | reverse complement strand
AGCAATGAAGGTCCTCCATCTCCGTCTGTATAGAGAGGTTCTTCATTGCTGTTTCTATAACAATTGTTTTTTTAACCAGTCAGGGCTGATAGTCCTGAACTGAACCCCTGAACCTGGAGGACTGTGGACCACTGGTAGTCTGGCCTCTACCTTTTGATCTACTTGGCGTGGGTGATCCTACCAAGAGCCAAAGCACAAGGCCTTGAGTCCACACAACATCACTCTCTGGGTCATTGAGGCACACAAGCCTCCAAACCCTACGACAAGGTTGTGGTCCTCTTGAAAGTCTTTGGCCTATGTTCGTATGAAATTTGTAGCAGAACGGACCTAGCTAAACCAAAACTGAGCATTAGTGAACAGGCTATTGGTGAACAAATGCTGCTAGGTACCTTATATCACTTTTCTGACATTTAGAGTAGACTGATTGGGTGAATCTTAGCTGAATTAGATCTGTCCTGGTTTTTTTTTTTGTGGACAAGACACAGCTGGCCAGTTTTGCATTTTCTGTTGATCCCAGTGCTATAACATTGTAATAGCAGTTTTGCTCTGGACAGTTCCATAGTCCAAGTCTTCAAATTTACATTTGGGTTGTTGTCTGACTCCAAAGCCTTTGGGATCAATTCATTTTGCTAATCATCTTATATAAACTCAACATATTGATGTAGTTACAAAGAAGGCCTAACAGCGGCTATATTTCATTGGGGGTACGTCACCTGAGACATTTGCAAATTTTGACTGATGTACGAACACGGAGTATTCTAATTGGCTGAATCACCGAATGGTATGGGGGTTGGGTAGGGGTCACTGCACAGGATCAAAAGAATCTGCAGAAAGTTGTGAACTCAGTCAGCTCCATCATGGGCACCAGCCTCCATAGCATCCAGGACATCTTCAAGGAGTGATGCCTCAAAAAGATAGCATCCATCATTAAAGAGCCCCATCACTCTGGACATGCCCTTTTCTCATTACTTCCATCAGGAAGGAGGGACAGGGGCCTGCAGACCCACACTCAGTGATTCAGGAACAGCATCTTCCCCTCTGCCATCAGATTTCTGAATGGACATTGAACCCATGAATACTACTTCACTGCTTTCTTTGCACTGTTTATCTGATTGAACTTATATAGTGTAATTCACAGTTTTTATTATAATGTATTGTAAAGTACAGCTGCTGCATAACAACAAATTTCATGACATATTCCAGTGATATTAAAACTGATTCTGATAAGTGTCCTCTGGTTACCAACCCGTCAGACACTGGAAGGAGTTTTGTTTATACCCACAACTATGGAGGGGCTAGACTGATCATGGATTAAATTTATGTAGATCAGCACAATATTGTGTGCCAAAAGGCCTGTACTGTGCTGTACTGTTTTATGTTCTATGTTACCAACCAAAGCAACTTATTATTGAGAATATTGCTCTTAATATTCCTCCTCATTAAACCTCTCTTGTTATAGGAGAACAAGCCCATCTGTTCAATGTCTTTATATATTTTAAGTTCCTCATCTTTCACCCGATTGTGGTAAATCTCTTTTCCACCTTCCCAAGACCATGACATCATCCTCGAATAGTTACGTTAAGAATAGTCCTGCAATGATTAATCAATGTTGTGCATAGACTTAGCATAGATTCTTCCCTTAAGAAGAGTACAGCAGAATCCGACTCATCAACGATTAGTATATCTCCACCATGAAATCAATGCCTTGCACTTTAGGTAAAATGGTGTAAAACATTTCACAATATCTGCCTTCACTTCTTTTATCAAAATGTCTCATTTCATAAATTTTTGCATTAAATTCAGTCTACTGTCTATCATTTATTTAATTATTAGGATGCAGCACAGAGTAGGATCTTATAGCCTTTCGAGCCGTGCCACCCAGCACCCCCAATTTAACCCTAGCCTAATCATGGAAGAACTTACAATGATCAATTAATCTACCAACTGGTACATCTTTGGATTGTAAGGCAGAGGCAGGAATACCTGACAGGGAGCGGCAGGAACACAAGTGTGGCATTGTCTTCCAAAACGAGCAACAGACCCTAGACTTCCAACAGCACTCATTATCTCAAAACTTGAATAAATTTTTTAAAAAAGCTATATTGCCATTCATCCCACTTTTACTAAATTCATTGAGGAAGCTAACAGCTAACTCCTCTCATGCAGTGACATCCTCTTCTTGCTTTCAGTCTCGTTATGAACTACACAGTTGCACTGTCACAGCCCCTTCAATCACAGTATTTACTCTTACTAAGATAAAAACAACACTCACAATTTCTCCGGAGCTTGGGTCAAAGATGGAAGGGGATGATACGCCACTGCAGATCCAGACAGTGTTCACACAAGGTACAAAACAAAGGCTACTTATAAATCCAGAAAAGTAAGGGAGCTTCAAGATCAGCTGTCCATCCTGCGACCAGACTTTAACACTTTTATCAAAGGAGCCAGTCATCAGCCTGAAAGAATTGAGATTGAAGATTCATTAAACAATGCCTCTGGGGACAAACATTAGTTAATGCTGACAATGCCATCCTTTTTACTGTGTTTATGATGGTACATGACACTCATTCATGCTTTGTCAGAACTTTCTTATTCATTCTTCCAAAATGGATTCCCAGTGTCATTGAGGTGATGACAGTGTGCATAGTGAAGTTGCTCTCACAATGTTTTCAAGAAGTCCTAGGATTTCATTCAGGTGGCAATGAATAGCTAATGATAAAATGGAAAATCATGATTGCTATCTGATCATTGTCAGTCTCCTCCACACACACGATGAAGATTCTGCTTAAAGCAAAGGGATGGGGTGTTGAATTCTGTCTTTTGTTAGGTGGGAACAACAGAATTTCCATTTGCCCTCTCTCCCCATCACCCAGCAAACACTCCCCGCTCCTGAGCCACAACTCGGAGCAGACTCACTCACTATGTTCACAAGGCCGGCTGGCATCTGTTCTTCCTGTGCCTGCTTGACTTTCCATCACAACTTTTCCTATTATCCTCTCTCACACACTGTTCATTTCTGATTTATTAAGTTTTCACATATGAAACCCCTTTATAACCCAGAGAATACCTGTGTTATCATCACTGAATTTGTCAGAAGCACATTCCACTGACATGCTGGGGATTTAAGGTTTATCTTGCAAAATAAAATCAGACATTGCATAGTTAAATTTTAAGGTCCAAGGCTTTTGTTTGGTAGGAAATTGCAGGCAGAATTTTGCCCATTAAGGGGTTCACTCTGCCTTGTCTGGGCAGAAGATACAAGGCTTGAAAATACATTAGGCTCAAGGACAGGTTCTACCCCACTGACACATGACAATTGACCAGAACTCTTGTATGATAATTGTAAACTCTTCCTTTCATGATCTACATTGTCATGGTCTTGTACCTTATTGTCTACCAGCACTGCACTTTCTCTGTAACCAGATCACTATACTCTACATGGTGCTCAAGCAACACACATCAAAGTTGCTGGTGAAGGCAGCAGGCCAGGCAGCATCTCCAGGAAGAGGTACAGTCGATGTTTTGGGCCCAGACTCTTCGTCAGGACTAACTGAAAGAAGGGCCAGTAAGAGATTTGAAAGTGGGAGGGGGAAGGGGAGATCCGAAATGATTAGGGAAGACAGGAGGGGGAGGGATAGAGCCAAGAGCTGCACAGTTGATTGGCAAAAGGGATATGAGAGGATCATGGGACAGGAGGCCCAGTGAGAAAGAAAAGGGGGAAAGGAGGGAAGTCCAGAGGATGAGCAAGGGGTATAGTGAGAGGGACAGAGGAAGAAAAAGGAGAGAGAGAAAAAGAATGTGTGTATTTAAATAAATATATACCGGCAGGTGTACGAGGGGGAGGTTGGACATTAGCGGAAGTTTGAGAAGTCAATGTTCATGCTCTCATATCCCTTTTGCCAATCAACCGTCCAGCTCTTGGCTCCATCCCTCCCCCTCCTGTCTTCTCCTATCATTTTGGATCTCCCCCTCCCCCTCCCCCTCCCACTTTCAAATCTCTTACTAACTCTTCCTTCAGTTAGTCCTGACGAAGGATCTCGGCCCGAAACGTCGACTGTACCTCTTCCTAGAGATGCTGCCTGGCCTGCTGCATTCACCAGCATCTCTTATGTGCGTTGCTTCATCTGCATGGAAGAGAGTGATTAAACTTCACCATTCTCTATCTCCAGAACACTTTTCTAATTCAGTCCTGAGAATCGTGGTTGTCCTTTTCAGGACAAGCTGACTCTTCTTGTCTGCCCAAACTATAGAAATACTCTCTCTGCCTCAGCTCTCTCTCCCTGCCTCAGCTAGCTCTCTCTCTTACACTCTCTTCCTGCCTCAGCTCTCTCTCCCTCCCTGCCTCATCTGTCTATCCCTCTGCCTCAGCTCTCTCTCCCTCTGCCTCAGCTCTCTCTCTGTGACACACACTCTCTCTCTCTCTCTCTCTCTCTCTCTCTCTCTGACACACACTCTCTCTCTCTCTGACACACATTCCCTCTCTCTCTCTGACTCTCTCTCTCTCTCTCTCTGTCTCAGCTCTCTCCCTCTCTTTCTCACTACCTCATTTCTCTCTCTGTCTCCCTGCCTCAGGTCTTTCTCTGCCTCCTTTTCTGTCCTCCACCTCTCTCTCTCACTATCTTAGTTCTCTGTCCCTCTCTCTCAGCCTCTGCAACCTCTCTCTCTGCCTCATCTCACTCTCTCTGCTTCAGCTCTCTCTCACCCTGCCACAGCCTCAGCTGTCTCTCTCACCCTCAGTTCCCTATCTCACTCTGCTTCAACTCTCTATCTCGCTCTGCCTCCCTGCCTCAGCTCTTTCTCCCTGCCACCGCTTTGTCTTCCTGCCTTAGCGGGTGTCCCCTCTCCCACCCTCTCTCCCACCCTCTCTCCCACCCTCTCTCCCATCCTCTTTCCCACTTTCTCTTCCCACCCACTCTCCCCCACCTTCTCTCTCCCACTCTCCCCCAACCTCTCTCTCCCACCTTCCCTCTCCCCTCTCTCCCCTCTCTCCCCTCTCTCCCCTCTCTCCCCTCTCTCCCCTCTCTCCCCCCAACTCCCTCCCACCCTGTCCCTCCCGTTTCCCCTCTCCTCCTCCCCCCTCTCTACCCCCCTCCACCTCCCCTCTCCTCTCCCCTCTTCCCCGCCCCCCATTCTCTCACCACTTCAGCTCTCTCTAGCACTGTACACTGGCATTCAGGGTAGACCAATCAATTCACAGAGAGCGAGAGCTTCGCACATGTTGGAGAGAAGAGTTTTAAAAGAGTTTTAAAAAAGAGTGTTTCGCGGGGCTCAGTGTATTAGCAGGATTAGCAACTCACGATTTATTAGCAGGAGCAAATAAAAGTAAAGCAGGGTCAAAGTAGAGCGGTCAATGTGTGAGTGGACCAGTGTAGAAGTGGGAACTTGATGCTTTGACTCGAGATTTCGGTGAGGAGGCACAGGTAAGTAGCAGATAATGCTTTTGCAGTGGTACAATTAAAAAGTCACTAAATTATAGCTAATTACATACAGTAGGGATGATGCAGGATCGAGTGATGTGCTGTAGCTGCATGATGTGGGAGCTGGTGGAGCCCACTGTGGTTCCTGGTGGCCACATCTGCAACAAGTGTTGGCTGCTCGAGGAACTCAGGCTCAAAGTTGATGACCTGGAGTGTGAGCTTCAAACACTGTGACGGTGGAGAGTTACCTGGATTCTTTGTTTCAGGAGGTAGTCACACCCATTAGATTAGCTGCTACAAATTTGGTCTGTGGTCAGGGACAAGAGGCTGTGACTGCAAGTAGGCGGATAGTGGGATCCAAGAGACAGTGCTGGAGGAGCCTCAGCCCTTGAGCTTGTCCAACAGGTCTGAGATTCTTGCTCCCTGTGTGGATGAGATTAGGGACTGTAGGGAAGATGAGCAACCTAACTGTGGCACTATCGTTCAGGGAGCCATTCAAGAGCGGGGAGAGAACAGAAATGTAGTGGTAATTGGGGATTGTATAGGCAGAGGAATAAACAGAGTTCTCTATCGTGAGGATAGAGCATACCAAAGGCTGTGTTGCCTGCTTGGTGCCCGGGTTTGGAACATCTTATCTGACCTGCAGAGGAATTTACATTGGGAGGGGAAAGATCCAGTTGTTGTGGTCCATGCAGGCTCCAACAACAAAGGTAGAACAAGGAAAGAGATTCTGCTGAGGGAATTTGAATGGAGAGGGACTAAATTAAAAAGCAGAACCAAAAAGGTGGTAACCTCTGGGTTACTACCTGAGCCACATACGAATTGACATAGTGTCAAGAAGATGAGAGAGTTAAGTACGTGGCTCAAGGGTTCGTGTGGGAGAAGTGGGTTTGAATTCATGGGAAATTGACATGAGTACTGGGGAAGGAGGGAGCTGTACCAATGGGATGAGCTCCACCTGAACTGTAGTGGAATCTAGATCCTATCAACTCATGTAACTAGACCTATGGATAGGGCTTTAAACCAAATAGTGGGGGTGGGGCGGGTGGGTTCAACAGATTGGAGAAGTATGGATAAAGTACAGAGACTTGGCTGACACCAGGGCAGGAATGGATTCTCAATATCCCTGGATTTCAGTGCTTTAAAAGGGATGGGGGGGGGGAAGGGGAAGACGGGTGGCATTACTGGTCAGGGATACTATTACAGCTACAGAAAGGGTGGGTAATGTAGCAGGATCCTCTTTTGAGTCAATATGGGTGGAAGTCAGGAACAGGAAGGGAGCAGTTACTCTATTGGGAGTATTCTATAGGCCCCCTGGTAGCAGCAGATATACCGAGGAGCAGATTGGGAGGCAGATTTTGGGAAGTTGCAAAAATAACAGAGTTGTTATCATGGGTGACTTTAACTTTCCTAATATTGATTGGCACCTGATTAGTTCCAAGAGTTTAGACGGATCAGAGTTTGTTAAGTGTGTCCAGGATGGATTCCTGTCACAGTATGTGGACAGGCCGACTAGGGTGAATGCCATACTAGATCTAGTATTTGGTAACGAACCGGGTCAGGTCACAGATATCTCAATGGCTGAGCATCTGGGGGACAGTGACCACCACTCCCTGGCCTTTAGCATTATCAGGGAAAAGGATAGAATCAGAGAGGACAGGAAATTTTTTAATTGGGGAAGGGCAAATTATGAGGCTATGAGGCTAGAACTTGTGGGTGTGAATTGGGATGATGTTTTTACAGGGATATGTGCTATGGACGTGTGGAAGATGTTTAGAGATCTCTTGCAGGATGTTAAGGATAAATTTGTCCCGGTGAGGAAGATGAAGAATGGTAGGGTGAAGGAACCATGAGTGACAAGTGAGGTGGAAAATCTAGTCAGGTGGAAGAAGGCAGCATACATGAGGTTTAGGAAGCAAGGATCAGATGGGTCTATTGAGGAATATAGGGTAGCAAGAAAGCTTAAGAAGGGGCTGAGAAGAGCAAGAAGGGGGCATGAGAAGGCCCTATCAAGTAGGGTAAAGGAAAACCCCAAGGCATTCTTCAATTATGTGAAGAAAAAAATGATGACAGGACTGAAGGTAGGACCGATTAGAGATAAAGGTTGGAAGATGTGCCTGGAGGCTGTGCAAGTGAGCGAGGTCCTCAATGAATACTTCTCTTCGGTATTCACCAATGAGGGGGAACTTGATGACGGTAAGGACAATATGAGTGAGGTTGATGTTCTGGAGCATGTTGATATTAAGGGAGAGGAGGTGTTGGAGTTGTTAAAATACATTAGGACGGATAAGTCCCCGGGACCTGACGGAATATTCCCCAGGCTGCTCCACGAGGCGAGGGAAGAGATTGCTGAGCCTCTGGCTCGGATCTTTATGTCCTCGTTGTCCATGGGAATGGTACCGGAGGATTGGAGGGAGGCGAATGTCGTCCCCTTGTTCAAAAAAGGTAGTAGGAATAGTCTGGGTAATTATAGGCCAGTGAGCCTTACGTCTGTGGTGGGAAAGCTGTTGGAAAAGATTCTTAGAGATAGGATCTATGTGCATTTAGAGAATCATGGTCTGATCAGGGACAGTCAGCAGGGCTTTGTGAAGGGCAGATCATTTTTAACAAGCCTGATAGAGTTCTTTGAGGAGGTGACCAGGCATATAGATGAGGGTAGTGCAGTGGATGTGATCTACATGGATTTTAGTAAGGCATTTGACAAGGTTCCACACGGTAGGCTTATTCAGAAAGTCAGAAGGCATGGGATCCAGGGACGTTTGGCCAGGTGGATTCAGAATTGGCTTGCCTGCAGAAGGCAGAGGGTGGTGGTGGAGGGAGTACATTCAGATTGGAGGATTGTGACTGGTGGTGTCCCACAAGGATCTGTTCTGGGACCTCTACTTTTCGTGATTTTTATTAATGACCTGGATGTGGGGTAGAAGGGTGGGTTGGCAAGTTTGCAGACGACACAAAGATTGGTGGTGTTGTAGATAGTGTAGAGAATTGTTGAAGATTGCGGAGAGACATTGATAGGATGCAGAAGTGGGCTGAGAAGTGGCAGGTGGAGTTCAACCCGGAGAAGTATGAGGTGGTACACTTTGGAAGGACACACTCCAAGGCAGAGTACAAAGTAAATGGCAGGATACTTGGCAGTGTGAAGGAGCAGAGGGATCTGGGGATACATGTCCACAGATCCCTGAAAGTTGCCTCACAGGTAGATAGGGTAGTTAAGAAAGCTTATGGGGTGTTAGCTTTCATAAGTCAAGGGATAGAGTTTAAGGGTTGCGAGGTAATGATGCAGCTCTATAAAACTCTGGTTAGGCCACACTTGGAGTACTGTGTCCAGTTCTGGTTGCCTCACTATTGGAAGGATGTGGAAGCATTGGAAAGGGTACAGAGGAGATTTACCAGGATGCTGCCTGGTTTAGAGAATATGGATTATGATCAGAGATTAAGAGAGCTAGGGCTTTACTCTTTGGAGAGAAGGAGGTTGAGATGAGACATGATAGAGGTATACAAGATATTAAGAGGAATAGATAGAGTGGATAGCCAGCATCTCTTCCCCAGGGCACCACTGCTCAATATAAGAGGTCATGGCTTTAAGGTAAGGGGAGGGGAAGTTCAAGAGGGATATTAGAGGAAGGTTTTTTACTCAGAGAGTGGTTGGTGCGTGGAATGCACTGCCTGAGTCAGTGGTGGAGGCAGATACACTAGTGAAATTTAAGAGACTATTAGACAGGTATATGGAGGAATTTAAGGTAGCGGGGGTTATATAGGAGGCAGGGTTTGAGTGTTGGCACAACATTGTGGGCTGAAGGGCCTGTACTGTGCTGTACTATTCTATGTTCTATAAGTAAAAAACGAAATGTATGTATAAAGATAAAGGAAAAGCAAAAGATAAAAAAGAGAAAAGTAAGAGTGGAGTCAAGAAGAGTCAAGTGCAAAAGAGTAAAAGATTACAACATTTTAAAAGCACAATGAGTGTAAGGACACTTTATTGGAATGTCCAGAGTATTCAGAACAAGGTCAGTGAACTTGTGGCACAAATCAGTACAAAGGGGTATGATTTAGTGGTGATTACAGAAACGTGGTTGTAGGGTGGAGAGGACTGGAAATTAAATATCCAAGGATATCAGGTAATACGGAATGATAGGCAGGAAGGTAAGGGAGGTGGGCTGGTTCTCTTAATTAAAGATGATATCAGGGCAATAGTGAGAGACAATATAAGATCTAAGCAGCAGAATGTTGAATCCATCTCGGTAGAGATTAGAGATTGTAAAGGAAAAAATCACTGGTGGGACTTGTCTATCAGCCACCGAATAATAACATTACAGTGGTACAGGCAATAAACAGAGAAATATCTGAGGCATGTAAGATGGAACAGCAGTTATCATAGGGGATGTTAACTTGCACATAGATTGGGTGATTCAAGTTGGTCAAGTCTTGAGGAGGACTTCATAGACTGCATCCGTGATAGCTTTCTTGAACAGCATGTTACTGACCTACAAGGGAATGTGCCATCTTAGATCTGGTCCTGTGCAATGAGACAGGTAAAATGAGTGATCTTGTAGTTAGGAATCCTCTTGGAAAGAGTGATCACAGTATGATTGAGTTTCTTATACAAATGGAGGGTGCAATAGTTCAATCTAAAACCAATGTGTTATGCCTATACAATGGAGACTACAATGGGATGAGGGAGGATTTGGCTAGTGTGGTCTGGGAACACAGGCTATATGATGGGACAGTTGAGGAACAGTGGAAGATTTTCAAAGAGATTTTTCATGGTGCTCAACAAAAGTATATTCCAGTTAAAAGCAAGGATAGTAAGGGTGAGGAGAGCCAGCCTTGGATAACTAAGGAAATAAAAAAGGCATCAAACTAAAAGCTCGTGCATAAAAAGTCACCAAGAATATTGGGAAACTGGACGATTGGGAAAACTCCAAAAAGGTACAAAAAGACATTAAGCAAGCAATAGAGAAAGGAAAGATAGAGTATGAAAAGATACTAGCACAAAATATAAAAATGGATAGTAAAAGTTTTTATAGTTATATAAAGTCGAAAAGGGTGGCTAAAGTGAACGTAGGTCCCTTGGAGGACGAGAAGGGGGAATTGATATTGGGTGATGAGGAAATGGCAGAGGCTTTAAATAACAATTTTGTCTCAGTCTTCATGGTGGAAGACACACCTAACATGCCAAAGAGAGATGCTATGGACGTGATGGGAGGTGAGGATCTCGATACAAAAGCTATCATTAAAGACGTCGTGCTGAGCAAACTTGTGGGCCTGAAGATAGATAAGTCCCTTGGTCCTGATGGAATGCATCCCAGAGTACCGAAAGAAATGGCAGAAGTTATAGTAGAGGCTTTGGTGATAATTTACCAAAACTGTCTGGTCTCTGGGCAGATGCCAGCAGTTTGGAAGATGGCGAATGTCACGCCACTGTTCAAAAAAAGATGTAGGCAAAAGACAGGTAACTATAGGGCAGATAGTTTAACATCTGTAGTTGGGAAAATGCTTGAAGCTATCATTAAAAAGAAATAGCAAGGCATTTAGAAAGAAAGGGATCCATCAGGTAGACTCAGTATGGATTCAGCAAAGGCAGGTCCTGTTTGACAAACTTACTGGAGTTCTTTGAGGACATGGTGTGCACCATGGATAGAGGGAAACAGATGGACGTTACTTACTTGGATTTCCAGAAGGCATTTGATAAGGTGCCGCATAAAAGTCTTATCCATAAGATAAGGATACATAGAGTTGGGGGTGATGTATTAGCATGGACAGAGGATCGATTAACTAATTGAAAGCAGAGAGTTGGGATACATGGATGTTACTCCGGTTGACAATCAGTTGTGAGCAGTTTGCTGCAGGCATCGGTGCTAGGCCGGCAACTGTTCACGATATACGTTAACAATCGGGAAGATCCTGCCTCTTTGGATCCCGATTGCGTTAGTTCCTTACCATTTACAAGGTACATGATTCCATTATGTTTAGATAGAACTCATGTTTAATTATGCTGAAATACACATGCCACAATTTTGCTGTTCACTAAACTATTAATTTTTCATTATAACTTCATGCCATGGTTACATTGCCATCTATTCTTGTGACATTAGCCAGCTTGACCTTCCATCCTATTACTACCTCACATGTGCACCTGAGAAATGGTTGTAATCCCAGCTCGGATCATTGGTGGACCCCACTGGTCACATTGTCCTTTTGAATTCCAGAACGATTAACCCTGCTGTCAGTCACTTGCTGGTTTCTACAGCAGATCCATAATTTGTCTCCTTTCTATGTCTCCTTTCTATGTGCTAATTGGTTATAAAAGAGTTGATTGTAAACTTTCTGAAAGATAAAAATAAGTAACATCTCTAACTTTCCTCTGCGCACTAAATTTTTTACTTTTTAATATGATTCTGTTGGATTCATTCTATCTTCATCACATCCTTGCCAGTAATAGGGCCTAGTAATAGGATACAATAAGGTCTTTTAAGAGCCTCTTATAGATAGGTACATGGAGCTTAGAAGAATAGAGGGCTATGCGGTAGGGAAATTCTAGGCAATCTCTAGAGTAGGTTACATGGTTGGCACAACATTGTGAGCCGAAAGGCCTGTAATGTGCTGTAAATTTCTATGTTCTAAGTTCTATGTAAGCAAATATATTCTGAGTGTTTTTCCTTCTCCCATTCGTTATGGGCTCCAGTAAATATAGTGAATGTAAACACGAGCGGCTTCTCTCAATTCAATCAAACAAGGCCAATTGAATGTGTATTTCACTGGCGATGTCCTTTGGTCTCAGATTTTGTCGAAACTGGTTTCTGCATGTTCTCACTGCTGAGCAAGCAGGGAGAACTCCTAAATAAGGGGGCAAGCAAAATGTTCAGCAATTATTATGAAATGAAATTAAATTCTTTAAATTGAACCCTCTAATCAATTGCTTAAGAGTCTCTGAGAAGAGAACAAGAGCTAATGATTCAAGTCAATAGCTGTGGCCTGACCTGATGAGTATTTTCAGCATTTTGTTTTTATTTTTGGGTAGAAACATCTGTAGTTTTTTTTAAAATTTTCACTCCAAGAGTCTCTTCCTTAGCTGCATGATGTCAGCTCTCCGTAGTAGCACTAGGGCTTTGAAGTAAAAAGGTGGAAGGACACTACTACTTCCTCCCTCTGGAATATAGGTACATACAGTAATGGCAGTCCTTGATGTGGACAATATTGTGTTGCTTTCACCATCCTATTCCAGTTACTTTCATTATCACTCAACCACTGGAACTCTGAGAGGAATAGATTAATTGAGGTTGATTTCTTCAAATAGGCTGCCAGCAAGGTTTGTACCTCTTTGTGCCTGCCTGTTTAGCCAACAAAGATAAGGTTAATATTGGAGTTGACATTTAAGAGGAAAATTAAGAAACACTTTTTATTGGTATTTTATGATGTTTTTGAAATATGGAAGTCTATCCTCCAAATAATTGTTGGATATTTGAAAATTTCATAACTGCAATAAAAATAAATATTTTTGTGTAGTGTAATAAGGGATTTAGATTGAAGATGGATTAATAAGATTAATTAGGCAGATGGCTTATATGATGGAACTTGCTTGAGAGGTTGAAATTCCTACTTGTCTTTCTATGTAAAGCATTCGGAAATGAACTCTGAATATGGACTGTAAATGTGGTCCTTTATTTGCTTAATGAATACTTGCTGTCTTTCAGATGGTGCCATTAAATGGTGGGATTTAGAGACTGGATATTCGACTTTTTGTGTCTTTGAACACACCGGCATGATCACGCAGTTACTCTACTGGGCTGAAACTAAACTCCTTTTCTCATCATCCAATGATGGAACTATTGTGGTCTGGACTATCGGGGCCACCGTATTTGACCGTATTATGGTATGATCTGCTCCTCTGCTTTCATTGTTTACCTTTGGATTTTAATTTTGTTTGTTTCAATTTTTAATCCAATTTCAAAAGCTGATGTAACAAGATAAAGAATAAAGAAAAGCTTTTGACTGAAACAAAGTAACAAATAGCTAATTTTGTGGAAAATGAGAACCGCAAATTGCCAGGTGACGATGGCCAGAACATCAGTTTCAGTGATGTCATTCCGTCAATTTTAATTATGAGCATTAACATCAAGAAGAGCTTTTCTGTTCCTTTGGTTGGGATCCTTGTATCAATTGAAAAGATTAGCTAGGCCTACGTTTGCTATCTCATAGATTTTATGCAGGAGATCGCCCATTTCAACTGAACTTGATCCCACAAGTGACAAAGGAATGAGTAGTTTCAGAATATGGCACCTATTTATTTTGTTTCTCGTTTCTAGTTAAATACCTCTGTATTCTGCATGGCAATCAATCACCGGAGACATCAGCTCATTTGTGGATTCAAAAACCAGCTCAGAGTTTTTCCCTTGGATGAAAAGAGAGACTCTGGACACGTGCTTGATCTGGGAAAGAGCTTCACTAACTGCAAGCATGAAGACATTGTGTCAGCCGTGGTTTGTCTTGACACCCGGATATATTCTGCTGGGTGAGTACTAGTAATTCAGCCAGTGCGCTAACTATAATAGTAATTGGTTTATTATTGTTATACGTACTGAGATACAATGAAAAGCTGTTGTTTGCATGCAAACCAGACAGGTCTTTCCATACATACCTACATCAACGTAGTACAATAGGGAAAACAAAAACAGTGCAGAGTATAGTGTTACAGTGTTGCCCTTAAGGCATTTATTTGACTTTGTTGGGTCTACGCTTTAAATGATCTGTTTGTAACTATTTTCTAGTTAAAGTTAAAGGTTGATAATTAAGTTACAGTTTAACAAAGGTAAATTCATTGTCCATGGTATATCGCGGCATGTGATGATGTCACCTCTGGTTTCGCCGCGTCTTATGTGTAACCTTCAGTTCGGAGAAGGTGTGAAGGTGGGTGCCATGCGTGCAGCATGATCGTGAAGAGCTCCATTTCTACCGACAAAGAAACATAGAAACAACGCCGTAAGTTCATTAGAATGTATTAGAAGTAAAAATATTAATGCAGTTCCTGTTAAGGAAGCAGCGGTTCGGGTGGTGCGCGTGCCGGCTTTTCAATTTCAAATGCAGGGTTGGCTCGGGCCCGGCGGCAGATTAACAGGACCCCCCCTCACTCGCTACTCGGGGCGGCTGGAGACACTCACTAAGAGAGAACACGTGGTCTCCAGAATGAAACAGACGCTGTATATGTTTGTATTTTTTTATCAACAATTTTCACCATACGATGTTAATGTGGAAGAATGAACAGTAAATGGTTAACCTTACTACGACTCTGTCTTCATTGGCTCCGGTTTAACTTGGTGTTTAGTCAGAGTTTCAAGACACTGCACAGAACACTACGGTACGGTTACAAAGAAATTTCCATGCTTAGGCCATGACAAGGTAGATTGAGAGATGAAGAGTTCAATGTTTTTGTATTAGAGGTCCATTCAGGGGTCTTATATTGCTGAGATTGAAGTTGCCCTTGAACCTGCTCATACGCATTCTCAAGCTTTTGTATCTTCTGACTAGTGGGAGGAGAGGGGAAAGGAATTGAGGAACTTTAAAACCTTGAAGTTGCATTATGTTAAATTTGTAAAGGAAGAGTCTGCATTTATTAGGTAATAAGTGAGACTCACCACAATAATAGTCATGGACCATTGTTTGTTTTCAAAGCATAGGTTCACCCTTAGTGTTCAATGCCACCAAGAGTATGCATTTATGTAGTGCTTTTAATGGCATGAACCATACAAAACTGATTCACAGGACCATACTCACTGTCAGTCCCAACATTCATTGTCCGTGACCTTGGCTGTAGTACACCTATAGAATAGCAGTAATCTCAGTCGTCACAGTGTTTCTGTGGCATTGTTCAGTAGAAAATTCAAGCTGATGAAAGAAATATCAAGTCAGGAAGGAGGGAAAAGAAACTGCAGATCCTGGAGATCTAAAGTAACACGCAAAGGAGCTAGAGGAACTTAGTAGGTCATGCAGCATTCATAGAGGGAAATGGACAGTTCGCATTTTGAGTCAACACCCTTCATCAGGAGCAGAAAGAAAGAGGGCAGATAGCCAGCATAAAAAAAATGGGCGAGAGGGTTGGAGCAAGAGCTGACAGGGAATAGGTAGATTCAGGTGAGGGAGTGACAGAAGAGGAAGTGGAGAGGTGAATGGGGCTGTGCCTTGGGGGGAAATTGGGGGAAAGATGTCCTCATAATACTGCTCTCCATTTATTTAAATGGTTTCCAGGTAATCCAGGAGAGTGTTGCTCCAATGACTGAACAGAATAATGGCTATGGTGATAATTAGCAGTTAGATTACTGGAGTTGTAACCGAAAGACCTGGATAAACAAACTACAATATGGTTATAAATCTACGTTTTTATCCCAACACTGCAGCTGTGGAATTTAAACTAGATGAATAATCTGAAATGTAAAAAGAAAGGTCACTAGTAATAATTATAACAAACATTCCATACAGTTGTTGTGAGAACCCATCAGGTTTACAAAATCCTTTCAGAGGAGAAAATCTGCCATCTTTGCAAGGTCTGGCCCAAAGCGATTTCTAGACTCATCCATGTGGATGATTCTCTAAACACCTTCCTGAATCTGCCTAATAAGTCTCTCAACTCTAGTGCAACTAGAGATGGGCAGTCAATGCCTGTCTTGCCAGTGATCCCCACATTCCAAAAAAATCAAAAAGTAAATTAAGTGTGTAATGAAGATGAGAGGCATCAAGGCATTGGCTGCAATAATAGGAACATTGATAATAAGACAAAGCAGAAAGCTAATATACTTACAAATTATCTGAATAAGGTTTATAAGGAGAAGATGGGTTTGTTTGTAATTGTGCCAAGTTTGAAAGATCCATGACAACAACTTTATGCTGTAGCTGATGGAGAAATCGCGACGTATCTCTTTATCAATGACACTTAATCACTGGAGCCATGGGTTCCAGGTCTTCACAATCGTTCATGCAAAAGCTGGACCTGTTTCCATTTAAGCGTATATTGCCTCATGCAAGACATTAACACTGCTTAGAATTATCGGTGCTGAGAGAACCTTTGGTGTAGCTTCTAACACTGTATGTCTGAGAAGCATTTCCCAAATTTTCCTTCAATTTGCCTGGGTTTTGTTTTTCTTATCTTTCTGTAGAGGAGTGGAGCTAGTATGTTTTTTATACTGATGGGTTAGGCTGAATGGACCAAAGGTCAATTATTTTTAATGTTATTTTTTAATAATTTAAAAAACATTTTATTCATAATTATTTTAAAATAACATTACCAATAATTTTAGATCAGATATGTTTATAAAAGTTGCTGGTGAACGCAGCAGGCCAGGCAGCATCTCTAGGAAGAGGTGCAGTCGACATTTCAGGCCGAGACCCTTCGTCAGGACGCGGAAATTTTCTTCAGCCGTCTCCGTCTCCGAGCCTACTTCTTCAGCAAGGACTCTTCCACCCCCACCGATGACCCCTTCTCCCGTCTTCAACCCTCCTCTTCTTCATGGACACCCCGCTCTGGTCTTCTGCCTGCTCTGGATCACTTTATTGCTAACTGCCGACGGGACATCAACCGTCTCGACTTCACCGCCCCTTGTCCCCATTCCAACCTCACTCCTTCACAACCCTCTGCTCTCCACTCCCTCCGCACTAATCCTAACATTATTATTAAATTGTTGTAGTCTCCTCTTCCTAGAGATGCTGCCTGGCCTGCTGCGTTCACCGGCAACTTTTATGTGTGTTGCTTGAATTTCCAGCTTCTGCAGAATTCCTGTTGTTCAGATATGTTTATGTCCACTTTGCATTTTGAAATAGTGTATTTCAAACAATAGCTGAGCCCTGAATTTCGCCATAAAATCTCATAAAGTATGACTTGGATTTCATCAAACCATGCTCTACAGTAGCTTATTGCAAACAGACCAGAAGTAAAACAGGGTATAGAAGGAAGAAATAACACCATTATGTTCCTGAAGTCATAATACAGGCATAAAGTTCTTCTGATATTTTGGAGGTGAACTGCATGGTTTAAAGTCAACAATACTTTTATTAGCTTTTACTGAAGTTAAAAATCATCTTTACAATTTAAGGAAAAGAAATAGATTTTTTTTTGACAAGGGGTTGACTTGTTCAAGGAATATAAAATATTGGTAAAGTATGGGAAGAAGCACTTTCTTTTGCTTGGAGAATCCGGAATGGAGTTGGAGTGTAGGGGAAATGGGGTGGATATCAATTTTATTTCTAGATCATTCAGGATTGAAATCAGGAATGTAGCTCATTGTTCAGAGGGTAATAAATTGATGGAGATCTCTACTTCAAAACCCTGTGAATTCAGGGTTTTATCTGGAGCTTCAAAGACTGAGGTTAATATATTGTTGCAGTTAAGCGTCTTAAAGGATATGGAATAAATAGAAGCAAAGTTGCAGAAAATCTGTGAACTATTGAAAAAAAAGAGTAAGATCAAAAGTCTATACAACTTTTATCTTCCTGTGTTCTTCCACTGCTCACTGTCAGTCAGGGGAAGCAGAGTAAAGATTGGAGCTAAGAATGAGACAATGATGGCAGTTAAAGGGTCTTGTTACACCCACAGACTGAAAAAAATCCACTCTTACATTTTGAACAGATATGACAAAAAACTCATCATTTACAACACCAGCTCATATCCAAACAGTAGAACCCTGCAGGTCATCCACTGTAACTCAACTGCACATGATGCAGGAATCACAAATCTGATGATCGTTCAAGAAATGGAGAGCACAAGGTAAGGAGCACAGTTCATCTCACTGCTAGGTAATTGGTAATAAGGTTATTATTGTCAGTTGTACTGAGATACGTGGAAAAATTTTGTTTTGACTTCCATCCATACAGATCATTTCAAAACAATAGTGCATTGAAGTAGTACAAAGGGGAAAACAATAGCACCATGCAGAGACGAGGAAATCTGCAGATGCTGGAAATTCAAGCAACACACATCAAAGTTGCTGGTGAATGCAGCAGGCCAGGCATCATCTCTAGGAAGAGGTACAGTTGACATTTCGGGCTGAGACCCTTCGTCAAGGTTAACTGAAAGAAGAGCTAGTAAGGGATTTGAGAGGGGGAGGGGGAGATCCAAAATGATAGCAGAAGACAGGAGGGGGAGGGATGGAGCCAAGAGCTGGACAGGTGATTGGCAAAAGGGATATGAGAGGATCATGGGACAGGAGGCCTAGGGAGAAAGAAAAGGGGGAGGGGGAAAACCCAGAGGAAGGGCAAGGGGTATAATGAGAGGGACAGAGGAAGAAAAAGGAGAGAGAGAAAAAGAATGTGTGTATAAAAAAAAATAACCGATGGGGTATGAGGGGGAGGTGGGGCATTAGTGGAAGTTTGAGAAGTCAATGTTCATGCCATCAGGTTGGAGGCGACCCAAACGGAATATAAGGTGTTGTTCCTCCAACCTGAGTGTGGCTTCATCTTTATAGTAGAGGAGGCCGTGGATAGACATGTCAGAATGGGAATGGGACATGGAATTAAAATATGTGGCCACTGAGAAATCCTGCTTTCTCTGGCGGACAGAGCGTAGGTGTTCAGTGAAATGATCTCCCAGTCTGCATCCGGTCTCGCCAATATATAGAAGGCCACATTGGGAGCACCGGACGCAGTATATCACCCCAGTCGACTCACAGGTGAAGTGTCGCCTCACCTGGAAGGACTGTCTGGGGCCCTGAATGGTGGTAAGGGAGGAAGTGTAAGAGCATGTGTAGCAGTTGTTCCGCTTACAAGGATAAGTGCCAGGAGGGAGATCAGTGGGGAGGGATGGGGATACGAATGGACAAGGGAGTCTCGTAGGGAGCGATCCCTGCGGAAAGCGGGGGGGGGGAGGGAAAGATGTACTTAGTGGTGGGATCCCGTTGGAGGTGATAACACCTACGCTCTGTCTGCCAGAGAAAGCAGGATCTCCCAGTGGCCACATATTTTAATTCCACGTCCCATTCCCATTCTGATATATCTATCCACGGCCTCCTCTACTGTAAAGATGAAGCCACACTCAGGTTGGAGGAACAACACCTTATATACCGTCTGGGTAGCCTCCAACCTGATGGCATGAGCATTGACTTCTCAAACTCCCGCTAATGCCCCACCTCCCCCTCGTACCCCATCGGTTATTTTTTTATGTACACACATTCTTTTTCTCTTTCTCTCTCTCCTTTTTCTCCCTCTGTCCCTCTCATTATACCCCTTGCCCATCCTCTGGGTTTTCCACCCCTCCTCCTTTTCTTTCTCCCTGGGCCTCCTGTCCCATGATCCTCTCGTATCCCTTTTGCCAATCACCTGTCCAGCTCTTGGCTCCATCCCTCCCCCTCCTGTCTTCTCCTATCATTTTGGATCTCCCCCTCCCCCTCCCACTTTCAAATCTTTTACTAGCTCTTCTTTCAGTTAGTCCTGACAAAGGGTCTCGGCCCGAAACGTCGACTGTACCTCTTCCTGGAGATGCTGCCTGGCCTGCTGCCTTCACCAGCAACTTTGATGTGTGTTGCTTGAGCACCATGTAGAGTATAGTGATCTGGTTACAGAGAAAGTGCAGTGCTGGTAGACAATAAGGTACAAGACCATGACAATGTAGATCATGAAAGGAAGAGTTTACAATTATCATACAAGAGTTCTGGTCAATTGTCATGTGTCAGTGGGGTAGAACCTGTCCTTGAGCCTAATGTATTTTCAAGCCTTGTATCTTCTGCCCAGACAAGGCAGAGTGAACCCCTTAATGGGCAAAATTCTGCCTGCAATTTCCTACCAAACAAAAGCCTTGGACCTTAAAATTTAACTATGCAATGTCTGATTTTATTTTGCAAGATAAACCTTAAATCCCCAGCATGTCAGTGGAATGTGCTTCTGACAAATTCAGTGATGATAACACAGGTATTCTCTGGGTTATAAAGGGGTTTCATATGTGAAAACTTAATAAATCAGAAATGAACAGTGTGTGAGAGAGGATAATAGGAAAAGTTGTGATGGAAAGTCAAGCAGGCACAGGAAGAACAGATGCCAGCCGGCCTTGTGAACATAGTGAGTGAGTCTGCTCCGAGTTGTGGCTCAGGAGCGGGGAGTGTTTGCTGGGTGATGGGGAGAGAGGGCAAATGGAAATTCTGTTGTTCCCACCTAACAAAAGACAGAATTCAACACCCCATCCCTTTGCTTTAAGCAGAATCTTCATCGTGTGTGTGGAGGAGACTGACAATGATCAGATAGCAATCATGATTTTCCATTTTATCATTAGCTATTCATTGCCACCTGAATGAAATCCTAGGACTTCTCGAAAACATTGTGAGAGCAACTTCACTATGCACACTGTCATCACCTCAATGACACTGGGAATCCATTTTGGAAGAATGAATAAGAAAGTTCTGACAAAGCATGAATGAGTGTCATGTACCATCATAAACACAGTAAAAAGGATGGCATTGTCAGCATTAACTAATGTTTGTCCCCAGAGGCATTGTTTAATGAATCTTCAATCTCAATTCTTTCAGGCTGATGACTGGCTCCTTTGATAAAAGTGTTAAAGTCTGGTCGCAGGATGGACAGCTGATCTTGAAGCTCCCTTACTTTTCTGGATTTATAAGTAGCCTTTGTTTTGTACCTTGTGTGAACACTGTCTGGATCTGCAGTGGCGTATCATCCCCTTCCATCTTTGACCCAAGCTCCGGAGAAATTGTGAGTGTTGTTTTTATCTTAGTAAGAGTAAATACTGTGATTGAAGGGGCTGTGACAGTGCAACTGTGTAGTTCATAACGAGACTGAAAGCAAGAAGAGGATGTCACTGCATGAGAGGAGTTAGCTGTTAGCTTCCTCAATGAATTTAGTAAAAGTGGGATGAATGGCAATATAGCTTTTTTAAAAAATTTATTCAAGTTTTGAGATAATGAGTGCTGTTGGAAGTCTAGGGTCTGTTGCTCGTTTTGGAAGACAATGCCACACTTGTGTTCCTGCCGCTCCCT
Organism: Mobula hypostoma; assembly: GCF_963921235.1. Taxonomy (NCBI): domain Eukaryota; kingdom Metazoa; phylum Chordata; class Chondrichthyes; order Myliobatiformes; family Myliobatidae; genus Mobula; species Mobula hypostoma. The sequence continues at coordinate 82,204,725 of NC_086103.1, read as the reverse complement.
GTCAGGTATTCCTGCCTCTGCCTTACAATCCAAAGATGTACCAGTTGGTAGATTAATTGATCATTGTAAGTTCTTCCATGATTAGGCTAGGGTTAAATTGGGGGTGCTGGGTGGCACGGCTCGAAAGGCTATAAGATCCTACTCTGTGCTGCATCCTAATAATTAAATAAATGATAGACAGTAGACTGAATTTAATGCAAAAATTTATGAAATGAGACATTTTGATAAAAGAAGTGAAGGCAGATATTGTGAAATGTTTTACACCATTTTACCTAAAGTGCAAGGCATTGATTTCATGGTGGAGATATACTAATCGTTGATGAGTCGGATTCTGCTGTACTCTTCTTAAGGGAAGAATCTATGCTAAGTCTATGCACAACATTGATTAATCATTGCAGGACTATTCTTAACGTAACTATTCGAGGATGATGTCATGGTCTTGGGAAGGTGGAAAAGAGATTTACCACAATCGGGTGAAAGATGAGGAACTTAAAATATATAAAGACATTGAACAGATGGGCTTGTTCTCCTATAACAAGAGAGGTTTAATGAGGAGGAATATTAAGAGCAATATTCTCAATAATAAGTTGCTTTGGTTGGTAACATAGAACATAAAACAGTACAGCACAGTACAGGCCTTTTGGCACACAATATTGTGCTGATCTACATAAATTTAATCCATGATCAGTCTAGCCCCTCCATAGTTGTGGGTATAAACAAAACTCCTTCCAGTGTCTGACGGGTTGGTAACCAGAGGACACTTATCAGAATCAGTTTTAATATCACTGGAATATGTCATGAAATTTGTTGTTATGCAGCAGCTGTACTTTACAATACATTATAATAAAAACTGTGAATTACACTATATAAGTTCAATCAGATAAACAGTGCAAAGAAAGCAGTGAAGTAGTATTCATGGGTTCAATGTCCATTCAGAAATCTGATGGCAGAGGGGAAGATGCTGTTCCTGAATCACTGAGTGTGGGTCTGCAGGCCCCTGTCCCTCCTTCCTGATGGAAGTAATGAGAAAAGGGCATGTCCAGAGTGATGGGGCTCTTTAATGATGGATGCTATCTTTTTGAGGCATCACTCCTTGAAGATGTCCTGGATGCTATGGAGGCTGGTGCCCATGATGGAGCTGACTGAGTTCACAACTTTCTGCAGATTCTTTTGATCCTGTGCAGTGACCCCTACCCAACCCCCATACCATTCGGTGATTCAGCCAATTAGAATACTCCGTGTTCGTACATCAGTCAAAATTTGCAAATGTCTCAGGTGACGTACCCCCAATGAAATATAGCCGCTGTTAGGCCTTCTTTGTAACTACATCAATATGTTGAGTTTATATAAGATGATTAGCAAAATGAATTGATCCCAAAGGCTTTGGAGTCAGACAACAACCCAAATGTAAATTTGAAGACTTGGACTATGGAACTGTCCAGAGCAAAACTGCTATTACAATGTTATAGCACTGGGATCAACAGAAAATGCAAAACTGGCCAGCTGTGTCTTGTCCACAAAAAAAAAAACCAGGACAGATCTAATTCAGCTAAGATTCACCCAATCAGTCTACTCTAAATGTCAGAAAAGTGATATAAGGTACCTAGCAGCATTTGTTCACCAATAGCCTGTTCACTAATGCTCAGTTTTGGTTTAGCTAGGTCCGTTCTGCTACAAATTTCATACGAACATAGGCCAAAGACTTTCAAGAGGACCACAACCTTGTCGTAGGGTTTGGAGGCTTGTGTGCCTCAATGACCCAGAGAGTGATGTTGTGTGGACTCAAGGCCTTGTGCTTTGGCTCTTGGTAGGATCACCCACGCCAAGTAGATCAAAAGGTAGAGGCCAGACTACCAGTGGTCCACAGTCCTCCAGGTTCAGGGGTTCAGTTCAGGACTATCAGCCCTGACTGGTTAAAAAAACAATTGTTATAGAAACAGCAATGAAGAACCTCTCTATACAGACGGAGATGGAGGACCTTCATTGCTGCCCTAAATGCCAGCCGCATAACGGGCAGTAATTAGGTCATAGACCAATGAGATGAATTTTAGTCATGAGTTGAGTGTGCCTGCCATTGACAATTGACATTAAGGAACCTGACAAAACTGAAGTTGATGGGCATGTTAAGGTTAGAGAATGTACAAGCATAGGTTGATTTGATAAATAACACTCACATAATAAAAGTTTCAGGCAATGCTCTCTCCAACAAAGGAGAGTCTAATCACATACACTAAACATGTAATGGCATTACGATCCCTGACTATCCCTCTACCAACAACGCAGAGGTTACCATTATCAGAAACTCAAATATGCTAACCAAAGAAATACCATGTCTACTTCTGACCACCAAAGCCATATCTATTGTCTAAGTTCGGAGTGAAATGTAATATTCTGCACGTCTTCCTTTTTTAATTGTTGCTGTTTTAGATTATTTTGATGTGGGCAGAATGAAGATAATGAACAACACAGAGCGCAATTGAACTGAATTGATGTGAATTGAATATGCCTGGGTTCTTTCGATTTTGTGTTTTATATTCTGTGTTTTTCACTTGTTTTCCTTTTCTTTTTTTTTGTCATTTGCGTGTTTTGTTATTTTTTGCACTTGGAGGGTGGGGGTTGATGTTTTTCTTTGAATGGATTCCAGGGTTTTCTTTGTTCCATGGCTGTCTGTGGGAAGACACATCTCAGGGTTGTATACTGCATTTATACTTTGATAATAAATGTACTTAGAATCTTTGAGTACAACACCAACAATTTTCAAAAAGATCAACATCTGGCTTTTGTATTTTTTATCTTTCACTCATCTCGTTTCATGGCAGATCTGAAAATCCCAATTGTTTCTCATAGGTTAGGTTCTTACCAAACTTTGTTGGTACTTTCCAAGCTCACTTCATTCACAGCATTCAACAAAAATATCTTTTACATCTTGAATTGATTAGCTTTTAACCTAGATAGTTTACCTTGCATACACCCATTGACTGACTGCTGTCTCATTTTCCTTTCTAAGGTTTCAGAGTCCATTGAAACTTTCCAAAATCAAGAAACTAGGCAACCACTGCATCAATTGGTCTGTATTCCTGAAACCAACCACATAATAGGTAAGGGGCTTTGCTAACAGTATCTGCAACTATACTGACTGTCAAATCAATCAGTACTTTCACTTTCCTCTGAAGGTAGCAAAATATGTTTTCTTGTAAGACATAAGTTTATTTAGAATTTTTTCTTGCTTGAGATATCACAATGTGACACCCACTTTGATATTTTAAACTCATGAAACAAACATTTACTGAGAACTGTTTACCCTTGTATTAATATCAATCCACTGGAAGTCAACATACATTAGTTCAAAGTGATCCAATGTTTACCGAACATCTGCACTCGCCTCATCTTCCCGTCGCCCTGACTGTGATAGAGTTCCTCCGCCCCATGAGCCTCCACATCCAACACATTATCCTCTGTATCTCCAAACAGATACTACCACTAAACATATCTTTACCATGGTCCCACCCCCACTTTTTACTGGGATCACTAGCTTCATGATTCCCTTGTCCATTCATCCCTCCCTGCTAATCCCCCTCCCAGCATTTTTCCCTGCAAACAACTCAAGTGTTAAACCTGTCCATTCACCTCCTTCCTCACCTTCATTCAAGGCTCCATACAGTCATTCAAGGTGAGGCAATACTTCACCTGTGAATCTGCTGGGGTCATCTATTTTGTCTGGTGCTCCCGATGTGGCCTCCTCGACATTGGTGAGACCTGTCATAAATTGGGGGACTGCTTCATAGAGAACCTCCACTCCATCCATTGAAAACAGACCTTCCCAGTGGCCAAACATTTTTATTGCCATTCTCATTCCTGTTCTGACATGTCGGTCCATGGCCTCCTCTCAAGCCAACATGAGGCAACCTTCAGGATGGAGGAGCAACACATCTAGGTAGCCTCCAATCTGATGGCATGAATACTGATTTCTCCTTCCAGTAAACGTTCCCCCTCCCCCTCCCCTTCTTTTCCCCATTCTGGCCTTTTACCTCTTCTCATTTACTTATCTATTCCCCCTGGATCCCCCCCTCCTTCCCTATCTCCTATGTTAACTCTCCTATCCTATCGGATTCCTTCTTCTCCAGCCCTCTACCTTTCCCATCCACTTGGCTTCACCTATCACCTTCTAGCTATTCTCCTTCCCCTCACCCCACCTTTTTATTCCGGTGACTTCCCCCTTCCATTTCACTCCTGAAGAAGGGTCTCAGCCCGAAACCTAGACTGTTTATTCATTTTCATAGATTCTGCCTGACCTGCTGAGTTCCTACAGTACTTTTTGCAAGTTGGTATGGATTTCCGACATTTGCAGACTTTCTCATATTTATAGTGTAACTAGTTTCAAATAGGCATATTTAATAATATTTTTATACTATGGGGCACCATGAGAATCATTATGATCTTCAAACCATACAGTAACATCCACAATGACAGCAGTCTTCCTTCTTGAAAATAGTGTCTGGAATCCAACAAAAAGCCCAAATTCCTTATATCACCATCCATAGAGTAAACTCATCTTGCAAATAACTCTAAAGTTTAATTATGCTTTTCGTTCTCTGATGTTAAAGATACCAAATACACAAATGACTTTAAAGTTTAGTCAGAATAAATTATCTCAACAATTGATTTATAATTTAAATTTAATTGAAAAACTCAGCAGCCAATTTGTCAGAACTAAAGGAAAATAAAATTAATGTCCCAATAAGTCTGTTGTTTTTTGGAGAAGAATAAGTATTAGACAAGGCATCGGGGAGAACTTCTTTGATTTTGTTTCAAAATAGTTCAAATGCGTCTTTTAAAACTAAACAAGGGTGTTTGGTGGGTTGAGCTTGGTTTAGCAAAAGACAATATTCCCCAACCATACGGCTTGTTTACTAGTCTGGGAGTAATAACTTGGATTATGTTCTTCAGTTCAGCTGCAGTGCTTGAACCCAGAATATTTTGACGTAGAGGTAAGTATTTTACCAGTGATCTAATCCATTGTATAAATAATGGTGTGCAAAAGCAGAGGTTTTCTTCAGAAGCTAGGATAATTAATAAGCAGATGAACTCATTTCCTTTCCTCGCTGAGTTTGATTGGTTTATGCATGGTCCATGAATGACTGGCCAACGGAGCTTACAAAGGTACTAGCTCCACAATACATTTTGTGTCAAAGTCATAATGTGGTGCTACAGTTATTCTTTGCATTGTGACTGGAAAGAGAAAATCCACCAAGCTTCCTGTTCGCAGTACTTATGGGAAACTACGGCCATAAAGAAACCCCTATACAAGTAAAGACAGGGCAGGCTCTAATTAATGATTCCCTGATGGTTGAATAGCTTGCTGATACTAATTGAAAAATGTGTGAAAATCTGCTTTGGAAGGGCACCACATAGGCAGTCCTGTTAAAGTACCTTGGCAGAGTCCAGCACCCGATAATGGGAAGACAGAAAGGAGACGGAAACTGGGAAGTGACTTGTTACACCTTCTTCATTTTTCCATGGCAGGTGCCAGCAGGGAACATAAAGACTTAACAGTGTGGAAGTATAATAAGATGGGTTCCATCACAATGTTACGTAGCAAGCAACCAGTGGAGTGTCTGAGTTACAGTGAGTACAACTGGAGCAGAGGCTGTACCACAGCTTCAAGTCATTTATCTGTTCACAGTTGCGCATAGGCAGACCCAATAGCTAGGGTGTTATTTTTGGAAGTTTTCATAAACGAAACAGTGTGAGGTGTTTTATGTTTGAGAAAAGCTGTAACAACTCATTTATTGTATTTCGAGCACTAAACAAGAAGCACGGTAAAAGTACTTTCCATAATTACGTCATCATGTCAGACCAGCCTCTCAAAGGGAAACCCCAATTCAATGTTGGTGGTTGTGAATTATGTATATTTCCACCAATTACATTTAGCCTACACCCTGGCCATGACTCCTAAGGCAGCAGATCATATCTCATATACAATAAAATCCTTAGAACCTTAGTTCATCATTGTATACAATATATGACCCTTCCAATAATCCAATTCTGTCAGTAATGCAGAGAGACATCAACGTGGATTATGCGAGAAAGGTCTCCAGCATCCTCCAGCTAAAGGGAAGAAAGACCAGCCAGTATATGCTCCTGTGAACAGTACCCAAAGACATCTCATGTGTCATCCTCTCTGTACTATTTACAACAGGTTATCATGACAATAACCAATTCCAATGTCTGATTAACTTGTCACAGGAAGACTTTGATGACAATGGAATGGATTAGGGAAATTTTATCCTGCAGGCTGTTTACCAAAATGTGCAATTAACAGGAAAGAGAGCTCCTCTGTGGTGCCTCCCATGAACACAGAGCACAGCATTTTATATTGTAACAATATTTCAGAACATGGGCACTGTAATGTACTGGTTAGCACCATGCTTTACAGTACAGGCACCCTGTATGTTCTCCCAGTGACCGTGTCGGTTTCCTCTGGGTGCTCCACTTTCCTCTCATGGTCCAAAGGCGTACTGGTTGGGAGGTTAATTGGTCATTATAAATTGTCCCATGATTAGACTTGGATTAAATTGAAGGTTGCTGGGTGGCGTGGCTCGAGAGGTTGTAAGGATCTAAATAAAAATCTCAGAATTGGCAGAGCAGAAACGAGAATTCAGATCAAAAACCCTTTTCAGAAGTGCCACTATCATTCTTTGTGATTTTTCCAAGCTTGCATGCTTAAATTGGACGTTGTGTTTCTCTCTATTATGAGAGTGCCAGTATGTAGATGATGTTGACCCAGAGAACTGTGAATTTCAATTGATTAAGTTGTTGTTAATCATTCCATCTACTCCTCTGTCCCAGCCCAGAAGGAGCCGATACTCCTTTTCAGTGGACACAGTGATGGAACGATAATAAAATGGGAACGGCAGCAGTCATCTTACTTTCTCTACAGGTCAGATTCACACTGAAACATATTCCTTTTGTGCTTATTGCTTTGTAAGGAGTTGACAAGTGCATCCCTTCAAATACTTTGTCCCATTGTTCTTCAATAATTGTCCACCGTGCAACTGAGACAATTAGAAGACACAATGATCTTCAAAGTTCAAAGTAAACTTATTATCAAAGTATGTATAGGTTACCAAATACTACTCCGAGATTAACTTTCTTGCAGGAATTCACAGAAGAACAAAGGATCACATCAGAATCAATGACAAACTACACACCCCATCAAAGACTGAACAAAAAATCAATGTGCAAAAGACAAACTGTGCGAATACTTAAAAAATAAGAAAAATAGTGATAAATAATACTGGGAACATGAGCTATAGAGTCCTTGAAAGTGAGTCAATTGGTTGTCGAACCACTTCAGTGTTGAGTGAAGTTATCTAGCTGATTCCAGAACACGATGGTTGAAGGGTAATAACTATTTCTGAAACAAGTGCTGTTGGACCCAAGGCTTCTGTGCCTTCTTCATAATAGCGGTGAGAAGAGAGCATGGCCTGAATGGCGGGGATGATCTGGATGATCTCGCCTTGTAGATGTGCTCAATGGTGGGGAGGGATTTTCCAGTAATGGGCTAGGCTGTATCCACTACTTTTTGTAGGCTCTTCTGTTTCTGGGCATTGGTGTTTCCATTCAAGGCTGTGATGCAACCAGTCAGGATACTCTCTACTGTGCATCTGTAGAAGTCTGTCAAGGTTTTACGTGATGTTCAAGTTGGGCTGATTGTCCAGAAAGTAATATTTTAATATATAGTATAGTGATGTAACATGTATAAAAAAAAAGCAGATGAATTCCTCTAATAGGATTTCACTCTTTTTGTTTTTCTATTTGTTGTAAAATAATCAATGGAAATTTTTTGTCAAGTATAGCTGTCATATAATTAGTAGAATGGAAGAAGATGAGTTAGATATTTCACCTATAAGTTCCTCCTACTTAGACCAGGAATGCTGCACTTTCAGCACTGTTTAGTGGACAGAGTGCATCAGTTTTCAATGACTGCCATAGTGCCAGCATACAATCCCTCTGAATCCTTTGTGAGATCATTTCTCAGTACTATAGCCCATGTTCTCTGAGATTTCTAGTACTTAGCTATTCATTGACATTTTAGTTGAGCTGTCCTTAGATTATTGTGTAGCTTATAATCTTTGGCATGGTACTGACTAACTGCCATGTGTTTGTTCTGTTTCCCACCCTTCAGTCATGAGTTGTTCAATATGTTTGAAACACAGTCCGTAGAAAGGAGCAGCTACAGCAGCGGCAAAGTGGCGAGGATCTCCAGTCACCACAAAGTTCTGTCAGCCCGACGTCCTGTAGGTGCATCTCTAAGCAGAGTAGAGGGATCATCTGGAGTTAAGGAGCTGTGTAAACCCACCATCCCACCCAGCTTTACCAGGTAAAGGGGTCCTCTGTTCTCTTCATGGGTTTCTGCTTCATGCAGTCAGCAGTACTCCTGCCTCTGAGTCAGAAAATTAAGCACATTTGATTGACACCCTTAGGCTGACAGTTTCCATCAGTTCCTATATGATCAGTTCACTACAATGTCCTGGGCTAAAGACCCAGTTCCTGTGATCTATTGTTCTATGCTAGATGGGACAACTAATTTCTGGTGCGATAAAAAAATCGAGTCCCTCTTTAACCTTGTAAGTGAATGGTCCCATGACACCATCCAAAAATACAGTGAGAATTTTCCCTGGTCTCCACGTCAATGTGTATATGATGCACCATTTGATGCAACTATCTCCAAAGCACATTATTTGACAATTTATTTCATTGCCATTCTTGGAAGTGAAATACAAGATTTTTTCTTCGGACAAAAATTATCTATCTGCCACGTCGAGACTTTGTGAAGGAAAATTGTTTCTACAAACCAAAGCTCAGAGGAACAAATTGCTCAAAGAGATTTAAAAGGAAGTCACCTGCTTCTCTTATACATGTGACATCACATCCCCATACTCTATGTTAACAGGAAGGGCTGGTGACAGACTGAAGCAGAAAGCAGCAAAATGTTTTAGTCATTTTGAAAAGCCAAGATAGATAAGCTAAGAAAGAATTTAGCTTGATGTAGAACCCTCAGGACTTCAGTGTTACATTTGAAAAGTCATCACTGCTGCAACATAAATCAATTGGCACAGCCAATTTTCACGAAACCAGCTTCTACAAACTGCACATAAAATGAATGACAAGTTAATTGCTTTGAGGAAGGCATGTAGTTCATGACAGCAGGGCTTTATTCAAGGAAGAGAAGAGCAGTTTTACCCAGTAATGGGGACTTTTGGTCTTGAGTTAATGTCATTTCTGAAAGACAACACCAGCAGCTTTACAGCCCTCTTCTAATAGTGCAGTACAGATCGAAATGAGCTGGATACCCAGATCCAATTGAGCTGGATACCCAGATCCATAGCAAGGACAATGTTTGAAGTGAAGAACCACAACTTACATTTGTATACTGTTCTTTAAACTGTTCCAAGGTGCTTTCAAACGAAATAATCAGAGGTAGGTCATGGGCCACATGATAATGCAAGCCTAAGACTTTCTTGAACCTGCCCATGAAGCCTGTCCTTTAAATGAACCAGGTCCCTAGTGTGAACTTCCTCAGTAATATGGCCCCAAGTTAATTGGTCATTGAGAATTGTCCCATGATTAGACGAGGGTTAAATCAGGAGTTGCTGGGCTGTGTGGCTAGAAGGTCCAGAAGGGCCTGTTCCGTGCTATATCTCTAAATAAAATAAAGCCTGATCAGCAATGGCCTGGGCAGTGCAGGGTGATCCATTTATAACTCAAATGCCCCACCCATGGAACTACTTTCATTGGTGGCCAAGGGATGTCAAAACTCTCAGAAGCATTGAATGTTTGTAAATGTTTCAGGTATTCAACTGCATTCAAAAGGCTAACATGAAAGATGCTTAAATAACTTAGTAAACTTAACTCCAGAAAATGTGTCCTATTTAATGTTGAATTTGGAGGCACCTTCATGAAGTTTCACAGCTACTGACAACCCTGTGATTTCAGTCTCTGAGGCCGACGTGAAAGTATCCATCAGGAGGGTAAACACACGGTATGCATCCGACCCAGGCAAGTACTGCTGACTGTCACAACAGGTGAACAGCAGAGGCCATTTTATTAGTTCTTCACTCAGCCATGGAATATCAGGACAATGAAGATGTGAACTTCAGAATGCTCTTTATTACTTCAGCTCAGTGTCAATTAACTCCAAGAATTGGACCTCAATACCTCCTTGTATAACTGAATCCTCTATTTCCTCTCTTGTAGACCCTAGTCAGTAAGGCCTGGCAACAACATCCGCTCCCCAATCAACATACCCCAGGTGCACCAAAAGGCTGTGTGCTTACCCCCCTACCCTACTGACTTTACACTTATGACTGTGAGGCTAAGTACAGCTCCAATGCCATATTTAAGTTTCCTGACGACACCACTATTGTTGGCTGAATCAATGGTGATGATGAATCAGCATATATGAAGATTGAAGATCTGGTTGGATGGTATCACAACAACAAAATCTCACTCAACGTCAGCAAAACCAAAGGGCTATGGAATCAATGAAAGACGGTACACAGCAGAATGGAAAAGCAACCAACTTGCAAAAGACGACGAACTGTGCAAATACAGAAAGAAAAAAATAACTGTAATAATAAATGTGCAATAAATACTGAGAACATGAGATGAAGAGTCCTTGAAACTGAGTCCATAGGTTGTGAAAAGAGTTCAGTGATGGAGCGAGTAAAGTTATCCCCTCTGATTCAAGAGCCTGATGGTTGAGGGGTAATAACTGTTCCTGAACCTGGTGGTGTAGGTCCTGAAGCTCTTATACTTTCCTCCTGATGGCAACAGCGAGAAGAAAGCATTACCTTGATGATGGCTGCTGCTTTACTGTGATAGTGCTCCATGTAGGTGTGCCCAGTGGTGGAGACGGCTTTATCCGTGATGGACTGGGCTATATCCACGACATTTTGGAGGCTTTTCCATTCAAGGACGTTGGTATTTCCATACCAGACTGTGATGCAACTAGTCAATATACTCGCCACCACACACCTATAGAAGTTTGTCGTAGTTTTAGATGACATGATGAATCCTTGCAAAATACAGAGAAATTTGGAGGCACTGCATTATGACACTTAAATGTTGGACCCAGGACAGAATCTCTGAAATGATAACGAGAATGTTTGCTGCCTTACTTTACAGAAAACATGCATCATTGATAAATATTTAATGTGCAATATTTGGAAGTTCACGTACCAGTCAGGAAGCATCTGTGGAGATAGAGGCAACTAGCATTTCAAGTTGCTACCTTTCCCCCTTTCAGCATTTTCTACTGATCCTTCCAAATGGTCTGTTTCATGAACGAAATTATTGAATGGTTGGCAAACAAAATGCATCTGATCTGAATGAAGAAGGCAGTGAGCTATTTTAATTCATGGCTGGTCAGTGCTTTCTTAATTGCTGGTAGGAGCCTGGCATCTCGGCATGAATTTTTATGTTGCAGGTCGGTTTATGTGGAAGAGCTGGATGTGCTGGTCCTTGCTGCTGACAATGGTAATATTTATCTTTGGGGCTTCGATGACTCTCTGTGTAGTATTCTCAAGATGATGCCTTCAAAAAGGACTCAAGAGCAGAATAACACAAAGGTAAGAGAGAACCAGAGATAGCTTGACATCTCTAGTGTATCAAGTGAACAGTTGTGACCTGCATTCTGAACACTGATTAACAAAGCTGACAATTCAAAGGCATGTTACATAATTTGAGAATGGGCTTGCACTGATTAGCTGGTCAGTGGTAGATAGCACTTTATCTACCCAAGCGATTCCAATAAATGTTGAGTAACCCTGTAGCACAGCAGTCCAGTTGTCTCATAGCTCCAGGGTTCTGGGTCCAATGCCAATCTAAGGCAGTGTCTGTGCAGATTTTGCATGTTCTGTATGAGACCACATGGGCTTCCTCTAGGTGCTCCGTTTTTCCCCAGCATTGTAAAAACATGTCCGATGGTTAATTAGTGACTGTAAATTATCCCTTAGTTCATGATGACAGATCAAGGGAAGTTGATCAGCATGTTTTGGGGAGGCAGGGGTAAAGTAAATAAGGAGATTGGGAGGAGACTAACGGGATTGCTTCACTGGAAAATGGCGTGGAACTAGTGAGCCAAGTGACCTCCTTTGCTGTTACAAGTATGATCACATCAAGCTCAAATTTCACAGCACACTCATCCATTTGAAGGAGCGCACCTTCAGTCTTCTTCTTGGGCCCTTAGCTCCCAATGGAACATAGGCTATTGATGTCCTCTGTTTCCATTGTCCAAAGTTGAAGGTACGGTTGAAGTTCATCAAAGTTTCTGTATTCCATTGTATCCACCGTACAGGGGATTGGCTTACATAGCTTCACCTGAGCCCTGCCGACTGGCCTTACCCATTTCCACCTCTTGTGATGGGCACGTAGGGTTGGACTTTGAGAGACGCAGCTTCCGTACTGAGGCTTTTAAATAGTAGACATTGATTAATGATACATGCTTTCTGTTAAGGTGAGTAAAACAGCAGTGCTTGAAGATTGAGAAGCTTCAGGGAGAGTTTTGCAGTGGGAAAGATTAACTGGTGAATGTCCTTCAAGTGGAAATAGGAATTAGACAAGGAACCTCTAAACTGGCTGTACTTTATCTGAATGAAGACAGAACAATGAGAGAAGGCATAGAAAGCCATAATTTAAGATAAGTAATAAAAGAAAGCTGTAGTACACACTGTGTAGTGGTATTCAGGTTGCATTGTTTTGCATGTAATGAAAGCCAAGGCCCATTGTTAGCAGGTCCTTCCGTCCAAGCAGATCTTTAATGGGTCAAGCAATGCTTTCAAACTTGTCTTCCATCCAGACTTATTTATGAAATGAAAGGGTGGCCAGTGTGACCCTAGACGTCTAGTTTAGGCATACTGTGTGTAGAAGCTCAGCTTGGCAATAGGATCTCAAGGCATTTGCTACTAAAAATTAGAAGGAATTATTTATTACATAGGACTTGGGTTTGAAGCACAAACTCAAATTCATCTCATGCAATTCCTTTGACTTTTTCCTAGACTTTTGAGTACTTTTCCAAGCAGAGTGCTGACAGACAATGCAGTCCCCTTGAAGAGGAGAACGTTTTGGTTACTAACCGTGTTTCAGGTAGAAGGGAATCTTTACTGGTTATTTCACGTTAGTTTGTGATAATAGGACCAGTAGTGTATAGAGCACTCTAAGTTTTAGTTGTAAAGTTTGACATAACTCTTCAGTTTATCAATGTAATTCCCCTGGAAATAACTACAATGTTTTGTTTAATGTATGGTTTTATTAACTTGTGCAGCTACATTGCTGACATGTACTGAGTATCTGAGTCCCTCAGTTCCTAATCAATCTTATCTCCCAGAACTGAGGCTTGTTTACAGTTGCTACTTTAGGTTTAACTATATTGCAAATAATTTTCATTATTACTACTTGTATTTTTTTACAACATTGCTCTGTCATAGTTACACAATGCTGTGTTATATTAAAGTTGCATACAGGATGATGGTGAATATTGGTAGCTTGAGTTGAGGCGTTTGATATTATGGTGTTCACCGAGCTTGGCAATTAGCTTGCAGACTTTTCATCAGCAGTTGAGGTGACATCTTCAGTGGACGGTTTCTCTCTGGGAGTGCTTGAGTTTATATAGGCCGCCGTTCGCTTGCCTTGGTCCTGATTGACTATCCCTTCAGTTGACCTTTGAATTCTTTTGGCTCGCATTTCTTTAGCTCTTAAGGGTTTGTAGATGGTGTCTATTTCAATATGTTTGTTTATGGAGTTATCAGAAGAGACCATGCTTCTGAAAATTCTCATGCCTGCTTCATGTTTCCTTGAGCCAGAACCTTCCGTGGTGTTCCAGTTGAGGACAGAAAGTCCACACAGACATTTCTCAACCGCATTGAAATGCTTCACCTTGCCCTATGTCAAGAATATCTCAGAAATGACAGCTTGACTGCTCGAACCACTCAGCATCACAATCGCTCACAAGCCAATGGTGACTCTAAGGAAGCTTGTCTCAAGAATCGAGGTACCATAAAGACAACCGACAAAACCAATGTGGTGTACAGGATCACCTGTGGAGACTGCAACAAGAACCACATTGGCCAGACAGGATATAAACTCTCAACTCGTTTAAGGGAACACAACCTGGTGGTACAGAGGCATGATCCACTAGTACATGAAGACTAAGAAGGACACCACTTTAACTGGGACATCGAGGAGTTTCTGGCACCGGAAAACACAAAGCAGGCACGTGAACTTCCTTGTGATTCTTCTTCTGATAACTCTGTAAACAAACATCAAAATAAACGGCGTCTACAAACTCCTAAGGGCCAAAGAAACACGAACCAACAGAATTCAAAGAGCACTGAAGGGATAGCTAATCAGGACAAGGCAAGTGAACGGGGGCCTATATAAACACAAGCGCACCCAGAAAGAAACACCAACAACTGAGGACTGAGGATGTCACCTTGACTGGTGATGAAATGTCTGCAAGCTAATTGCCAAGCTCAGCGAACACCACAACAACAAAGTCACATGTACTTACCCCAGTTCTAAGCCCTGGAATTTTCTTTACAAATCTTATCCTCATCACTCATTCCACTTTTAGCAAACTCATTAACCAAACTTCTTATCCTGTATCATATGTTATTATAGATCACAGGCCTTTTGGCTTAATGTGTCAATGCCAATCATCAAGTATTAATCCAATTTACCGGTAGCAGGTCCATAGCTCTCTGTGACTTAGCAATTCAAATGTTCATTTAATAATTCTTAAACGTTGTGGGAGGATCTGCCTCCATCATCCTCTCAGGCAGTGTGTTGTCAATTTCAATCAACCACCCACTGGGAAAAATGTTCTTCATCTGATTCATTCTAAACTCTTAGCCCTTCTCTAAATTGATGTACTGATATGGGAAAAACGTCACTACCTACCTAATCCATTTATGTCCCAGACATGGCTTGTTATCAAATATGTCTGATGATACCCTATGAAAAAGGTCAAGGTACATAATTATACAAATGACGTCTTCAAATGTAAGTCAACATTTTTCTTGATTGTAAGAAAGGAAGTCATTTTCCCTTCTTGGAGTTTTTGAGAACTATTTTTTGCTGAGCTTTTTAGTCTCTTTCTTTGCTTCCTTTGAACCCAGTCGATGTTTTGTTCATGGTTCATCGACAGGACGTGTTCCTGGGTGATCTCAATGAGTGAAGATCAATCATTACACAGTGCTGGAGAGGAAACTCTTTAGATTTGAGAGACATTTAGATATGGCATTTGTGTATAAGAAATATGAACAGAATTAGGCCACTTGGCTCATCAAGTATGCTCCGCTGTTCTGTTGTGGCTAATTTATGATGCCTCTCAATCCATTCTGTCTAGACCTTTCAATAGATGATAGGTTTCAAACAGTTCCCCCTCATTCTTTTAAACTCCAGTGAGTACAGGCCCAGGGCCATCAAATGCTCCTCATATGTTAACTCTTTCATTCCCAGAATCAATCTCGTGAACTCTTCTGGACCCTTTTCAATGCCAGCACATCATTTCTTAGATAAGAGGCCCAAAACTAATCACAATACACCAAGTGTGGTCTGACCATGCGTTATAAAATCTCAGCATGACATATTTGCTCTTATGTTCTATTCCTCTCAAAATGAATGCTAACATTGCATTTTACCTCCTTACCACTGACTCAACCTGTAAGTTAAACTTTAGGGAAGCCAACATAAGGACTCCCAAACCCCTTTGCAAGTCATGCTTTTGAATTTTTGCCCCATTTTAAAAATAGTCTATGCCTTTATTCCTTCTTCTAAAGTGCATGACCATAGACTTCCCTAAACTATATTCTATCTATCACTTCCTTGAACATTATCCTAATCTGTCTAAATCTGTCTGCAGACTTCCTACTTCCTCAATGCTACCTGTCCCGCTGTATATCATCTACAAATTTGGCCACAAAGCCATCAGTTCCATCTTCCAAATCACGGCCATACATATAATGTGAAAAGAAGTGGTCCCAACACCGATCCCTGCAGAACCCCACTAGTCATTGGCTATCAACCAGAAAACACCCTCTTTATTCCCACTCTTTTCCTCCTGCCAGTCAGCCAATCTTCTATCCATGCTAGTATCTTTCCTGTAATACCACGAGCTCCTATCGTGCTAAACAGACTCATGTATGGCACTTTGTCAAAAACTTCTGTAAATTCAAGTAAACAGCATCCACTGGCTCTCCTTTGTTTATCCTGCCTGTTATTTCCTCTAAGGATTCCAACAGATTTGTCAGGCAAAACTTCCCCTTAAGAAAACCATGCTGTTTTTGGCCTAATTTATTACGTGCCTCAAAATACCCGGTAATCTCATCCTTAATAATAAACTCCAAGATCTTTATGATCACTGAAGTCAGGCTAACTGGCTTACAGTTTTATTTATTTTACCTTCCTCCCTTCTTAAAGAGTGGAATGATATTTGCAACTTTCCAGTCCTCATGAAACATCCCAGAATCTAGTGATTCCTGAGGCATCATTACTAATGCCTCCACGATCTCTTTAGCTACCTTTCTGAACGCAGGGGAGGAGTCTACTTGGTTCAGGTCATCATCTAACTTAAGGCCTTTCAGTTTCCCAAGTACCTTCTTCTTCATAATAGCAACTACACTCACTCCTGCCCCCTGATACTCCTCAATTTCTGGCACACTGCTAACATCTTCCACAGTGAAAACTGATGCAAAATACTTAAGTTGAACTGCTATTTCCTTGTTCACATTATTACCTCACCAGCATCATTTTCTAGTAGCCCGATATCCACTCTCACCTGTCTTTTACTTTTTATATGTCTGAAAAAAAATGTTGGTATCCTCTTTCATTGGCTAGTTATCCTTCATATTTTATCTTTTCTCTCCTTATGGCTTTTTTAGATGTTGGTTTGCTATTGGTTTTTAAAAGCTTCCCAATCCTCTGTCTTCCCACTAATTTTTACCATATTAAATGCCCTCCCATTTCCCTTTATGCTGTCTTTGACTTCCCTGGTCAGCCTCATTTGCCTCATCCTCCCCTTAGCATATTTCTTCATCTCTAGGATATATTTTCCTGAGCCTTCCGAGCTTCCCCCAGAAATTCCAGCCTTTACTGTTCTGCCTTCGTTTCTGTTAGTGTTTCCTTCCCATCAACTTTGGCTAGCTGCTCTCTCATGCCTCTGTAATTCCCTTTACTCCACAGTCCAGAGAGATTAAGGGAGGATTGAGCTTTCTCTTTTTCATAGCCACACAGATGAATCAACCTTATAATGAATGAACAATAATCCCTGTCCTTGGTGTCACATCAACATTGCTGCAGTTCTACTCACTCTCCCCTTCTCTTGAATGACACAAGGCTGGAAATGCTAGTTCATAATTTCTTTGGTTGGTGATTTGACTATTGGAATGCTTACTAGTTTTCCCAACCCTGACCATTAATACAGTGATGCACTTGCATAATCCAGCAGGGGTCACCGATTAGGAATCAGAATAGAATCCCAATATAATTGCTGATCCTACTTTTGACCAGACTGCTGCATACACCACCGACCTCTCTGTTGTGTTTTACAGGAATATTTGAAAGAGTATTGGGTGTTTGTTTGTCCCTCCTGATCCACTTTGACTTTCCTGATGCCATGGCTCACTGCTGTATCTGACAGATATATCCTTTTTCTCTCCTTCGTTGTGATTTAAGAAGAACTGTTTGTTGCTGAGTTTTATTTTCCTTTGGTCTTGTTTCCTTAATAGAACTTGAAGGGAGTCATTCAGGCTATGGGGAGAATAAAACAAAGTTAAAGTAAATTCTTAGTTAATAACACAGCCTCAGTGGATTCTTTTCTCATGCAGGGTTTGTCTGTAAGAAGGTGTTGTCTCATCATGTTCAGCCTGTTGGAGGTATTGCTGTGGTTGGAAGAGATCAAGGCTACAACACTGACTACCTGGTGAGTTCACTGCTTTCTGCTCCTCTAACAGAAGACCTTAGAGGGTCAATGAACTTTAATACTCTTCAGCACTGAATGTGCAGATACCTAAACATTAAGAGTATCATTGGGGTAGGTGATGATGGTGCCGGTAGGTTGGTTCTTGATGACTCAACATCTCTGTAACCAAAAGGAAGGGCACAGTTGGTTAGGTACTGATGTAATAATTTTGAATTTGTAATTAGCCCAGATCGTTGGAACTGACGTATCTTCTTGCTGTTGATGGTGAACCTCTGAAGGGAATGGTGGTGATGTAATCTCAGCAAACATGGACTTGGGTCATAAGACTGCCCCTAGTCACAGACAGTCAGGACCAAGGGAAAAATTCTATAACAACTTAGGAAAAAAATTCATACTGAGGTAATGGATAATGGACTTAGGGCACATTGTTGAAGTAGAAGAGAAATCTGTGTTTATTTCATTTCTGCCCATCACTTATGCTGGGGAATCTGCACAAAAGACGTTGTGCTGGATTGGACCTGGAACTGAGACAGCTTAGAACATAGAACATAGAAATCTACAGCACATTACAAGCCTTTCGGCCCACAATGTTGTGCCGAGCTTGTCAAAAGGTTTCAGTCCCATTAGCCCCATATTCAGTTTCCCACTAAGGGATCTCCTGAAGCAAATTAGAACTTTGTTTGCAGGTCGGTGATGAGCAGGACATCTCACCATTGCCCATATATTATAACATAGAACAGTACAGCGCAGGAGCAAATCCTACGGCCTGCATTGTTTGTGCCAACCATGATGCCAACAATGCCATCAGATCTGTTTCTACTACTTCCCCTAGGTCCTAAGTATTCCTGGCACCCGTCACTCTGTAAAACAAACCTTGTCTTGTAAATCTCCTGTAAAATGCTGCTGATTAACCTTAACCTCCAGGTCCACAACCTAGTTGAAAGGATTGCAGGCTTGCATGCCTCAATGACCTGGAAAGTTAGGATGGCTGGAGTCAGGGTCATGTGCTTTGGCTCTTGGTAGGGTCACCCATGCCAAACAGGTCAAAGAGTGGAGGCCAGAGTAAGAGAGGTTCACTGGTCCTCCAGGTTCGGTGGTTCAGCTCAGCGATAACAACCCTGACTGGTAAAATAAAGTTGTTATGGAAATAGCAGTTGATCTGTATCTGTGTGCGACTGAGAACGGTGAACCACACCTGAGGCATAATAGAGAAGATGGCCAAAGACGGACAGAGATAGAGGGCCTTTATTGCTGCCCTAAATGCCACCAGTGTAGCGGGCAGTAAGTATGCCCTCTAATATTTGACATTTCCACTCTGCGGATAATTGTGGACCATTGACACACCTGTAGTGCCTGATTGAAGGGAGTAACAGCTTCCATGTATGAAATTAATGCAAATCTTCAAAAGGTTGTCATCTATATTAATATGAATGTGCTGTGTTAATAATCGCAGGAATTTAAGTGAGTGTGGAGTAAACTATTCATCTATCCCAAATGTGTTTGCCCTGAGAGAGTCCTTAGGACAGTGTGGTGGCACTGTCATCTGGCATCTTAAATAATACCATGCCTGACTTGTTTTGGTCTGATGGAACTGTGCAGAGGAAATAGCATTGGTTTTCAAAGCCCCATATGAAAGCAAAATTGTTAGTTTGTCTTTCAGATGTGACTATTCACTGCCTTTCTCTTCATTCTGCTGTTGAATGTTTGACAGATTTCTGGTGGTTGGGACAGGCATCTATGTGTGTGGGATCTGCAAACGGGTGTGTTGTACAACACATTCTCCAACACTGCGCCAGGTGAGGGTGGCAATGTACAGGAGCTGGCCTGTGACGGTGCCATTTTAGATCTTGCCTACAACCCAAAACGGTGAGTTGTGGTCCATTTAAAAAATATTTCCATGAGTCTGTCTGAACCCACAGTCAGCTTTCTAAACAGCTGGCCCCCAAGGACAATTGAACTGTTAAACAATGTGGTTATACAACTGCAAATGCAGGAATGTAACACAAGCACATTTAAAAAATATTCACAAAGAATTCAATCACCACATAAAGCCAAAAAGTAAACTTGTGAATACATCAAACAATAAGGAAGGTAAATAACTTATTATTATATTGTCAAGTGCTTGCAAAACAAGAATAGGAAATATTTTTGCAATTGTGGAAAAAAAATCTGCAAATGCAGGAAATTGAAAATAAAATAGCTAATTTTGGAAGTACTCAGCCGGTCAGGCCACATCTGTGACAAAGAAACAGTTAATGTTTCTGGTCGTCCTGACCTACTGACTATTTCACCATTTCTGTTTTATTTCTGCAAATGCATTGGTCTGTGGCGAAGATTCATGGGTATCTGTCACAGGATGTGGATATCACTGGCAAGATGGTGTTACTCACCCATCTTTAATGCCCTTAAAATGAGGAAGTAGCTGAGTAACCATAGACAGTCACTCTGGAGTCACCTACAGGTTATAGTGGGTAAAGACAACAGATTTCTCTCCCTGAAGGACATTAGTGCAACAGATGTGTCTTTTTAGTGATTGGTCATCTCTTGATTACATAGAACATAGAAATCTACAGCACATTACAGGCCCTTCAGCCCACAATGGTGTGCCGACCATGTAACCTACTCTAGAAGCCGCCTAGAATTTTCCTACTGCATAGCTCTCTATTTTTCTAAGCTCCGTGTACCTATCTAAGAGTCTTAAAAAATGCTATTGCATCCTCCTCTATCACTGTAGCTGGCAGTGTATTCCACACACCCACCACTCTCTATGTAAAAAATCATACCTGCTCCAAGCACCTTAAAACTATGCCTCATCGTATTAGTCATTTCAGCCCCTGGAAAAGCCTCTGACTACCCACACGATCAATGCTTCTCATCATCTTATACACCTCTATCAGGTCACCTCTCATCCTCCGTCGCTTCAAGGAGAAAAGGCCAAGTTCACCCAACCTGTTCTTATAAGGCACACTCTCCAATCCAGGCAACATTCTTGTAAATCTCCTCTGTACTTTCTCTATGGTATCCACATCCTTCCAGTAGCGAGGTGACCATAGCAGAACATAGTACTCCGTGAGGTCTCACTGAGGTCTTATAAATCTGTAACATTACCTCACGGCTCTTGAACTCAATCCCAGAGTTGGTGAATGCCAACACACCATATGCCTTCTTAACAACACTACCAACATGCGCAGCAGCTTTGAGTGTCCTATGGACATGGACCCCAAGATCCCTCTGATCCTCCACACTGCCAAGAGTCTTACCATTAGTATTATATTCTGTTTTCAAATTTGACCTACGAGTTCACAATTATCTGCGTTGAAATCCATCTGCCACTTCTCAGCCTGGTTCTGCATCCTAACGATGTCCCACTGTAACTTCTGACAGCCCTTGAGCCTATCCACAACACCACCAACTTTTGTGTCATCAGCAAACTTAGTATCCCACCCTTCTACTTCCTCATCCAGGTCATTTATAAAAAATCACAAAGAGGAGGGGTCCCAGAACAGATCCCTACAGAACACCACTGGTCACTGACTTCCATGCAGAATACGAACCAACTACAACCACCCTTTGTCTTCTGTGGGCAAGCCAATTCTGGATCCACAATGCAAGGTCTCCTTGGTTCTCATGCCTCCTTACTTTCTGAATGAGCCTCACTTGGGGAACCTTATCAAATGTCTTACTGAAATCTATATATACTACATCCACTGCTCTACCTTCATTAATGTGTTTTGTTACATCCTCAAAGAATTCAATCAGGCTCGTAAGGCATAACCTGCACTTAACAAAGCTAAGCTAACTATACCTAATCAGATTATGTCTCTCCAAATGCTCATAAATCCTGCCCTTCAAGATCTTCTCCAACAACTTGCCCCCTACTGAAATAAGACTCACTGGTTTATAATTTCCTGGGTTATCTCTACTCCCTTTCTTGAACAGGGGAAAAGCATTTGCAACCCTCCGATCCTCTGGTACATCTCCATGCAAAGATCATCACCAAAGGCTCAGCAATCTCCTCCCTCATTTTCCACAGTGGCTTGGGGTATATCTCATCTGGACTCAGTTTATCTAACTTAACACTTTTCAAAAGCTCCAGCACATCCTCTTTCTTAATGTCTATATGCTCAAGCGTTTCAGTCAACTGTAAGTCATCCCCACAATTGTCAAGCTCCTTTTCCCTGGTAAATACTGAAGCAAAGTATTTATTAAGTACCTCCGCTACCTCCTCCGACTCCATGTATACATTTGCATGGTCGGTGATGCAAAGGGACTTGGGATTCCTTGTGTAGAATACTCTAAAGATTAACTTGCAGGTCGAGTCGATGGTGAGGAAGGCAAATGCCATGTTAGTATTCATTTCAAGAGGTCTAGAATACAAGAGCAAGGATGTGATGCTGAGGCTTTATAAGGCACTGGTGAGGCCTCACCTTGAGTATTGTGAACAGTTTTGGGCCGTTCATCTTAGAAAAGATATGCTGGCATTGGAGAGGGTCCAGAGGAGGTTCACCAGGATAATTCCCGGAATGAAAGGGTTATCATACAAGGAACATTTGATAGCTCTGGGTCTATACTCGCTGGAATTCAGAAGGATGATAGGGGATCTCATTGAAAACTTTTGAATGATGGAACACCTAGACAGAATAGATGTTGAAAAGATGATTCCAATGGTGGGAGATTAAAGGATGAGAGAGCTCAGCCTCAGGATAGAGGGGCGCCCTTTCAAAGTAGAGATACGGAGAAATTTCTTTCGCCGAAGGGTGGTGAATTTGTGGAATTTGTTGCCATGTACAGCTGTGGAGGCCAGGTCATGGGTGTATTTAAGGCAGACATTGATAGGCTCTTGATTGGACAGGGCATCAAAGGTTACGGGGAGAAGGCCAGGATCTAGGGTTGAAGTGGAGAGAAAAAAAGGATCAGCCATGATTGAATGACAGAGCAGATTCAATGGGTCAGATGGCCTAGTTCTGCTCCTATGTCTTATGGTCTTTCCACTATCGCACCTGATTGGTCCTATTCTCACATGGCTCATCATCTTGCTCTTCACATATTTGTAGAATGCCTTGGAGTTTTCCTTAATCCTGCTCACCAAAGCCTTCTCGTGACCCCTTCTATTTCTCCTAATTTCATACTTAAGCTCCTTGCAACCTTGTAATTTTCTAGAGCTCGATCAGTAGCTAATTTCTTGAACCTTTCATAAGCTTTTCTTTCCTTCTTAACTAGATTTACTACATCCTTTGTACACCTTGGTCCTTTTACCCTACCATCATTTCCCCACCTCAATGGAACATACCTATGCAGAATGCCATGCAAATGTTCCCTGGATATTTGCCATATTTCTGCCGTGCATTTCCCCAACTATGGACTTCTTTCAGTCATGACTCAGTGATGCCCACAACGTCATACTGACCAATCTCTAATTGCAGCACAAGTTCATCCACCTTATTCCGAGTGCTGTGTGCATTTAAGTACAGCACCTTCAGTCCTGCATTCTTCGCCCTTTTGAATTTTACCTCTGTAGTACAAATTAACTCTTTGTCTGTATTTGTACCTAATCATTGGGTAATACACATATAAACTTTTCATCTTTCACCCTTAACCCATAACCCCTATCGCTAGTCTCTCCCAACCTCAGTGGAAAAAACCTATTTTAATTTACCCTATCTATACCCCTTATAATTTTGTATACCTCTGTGAAATATCCCCTGAGTCTCTCATCCCTGCTCTCCCAGCTAATCCTTGCAAGGCGACTGTTTTAGAGCCCAAAGATTAATTGGCCTCAGTCTCGAATTTGGAGCATTGTGTGAAGTTCTGGTCACCTACCGACAGAAAGATATCAATAAGTTTGAAAGAGTGCGTGGAAAATTTACAGGGATGTTGCCAGGAACTGAGGACCTGTTTTTTTGGGGAAAGTTTGAATGGGTTTGGACTTCATTCCCTTGAGATGAACCTGTTGTTCAGAAGGAGATTTAAGCACCGTGCCAGATTGAAAAGGTCATGGTATCGAGGCCAGAAGCAAGAAGTGGTGGGGGCGGCGGGGGGTGGGGGGAGCTGCGGTTCAGATCACTGCTGTACAGCATTTACTGGGCTCTGTGCTGAACTATGGGACTCTCTTGCAGACTTCAGAAATGCTATTTGCTTACAGTTACTGATTGCATAATAGTTTTTTTGCAGTGCAGCTTGGGTGTTAGATGGTCTTTTTTATTGGATATTTTATTATTTTGTTTATGGGGTCTTTTTGACCCCCATGCAAGGCTTACTGAGAAAGTAAGGAGGCATGGGATCCAAGGGGACCTTGCTATGTGAATTCAGAATCGGCTTGCTCACAGAAGGCAAAGAGGGGCAGTAGATGGGCCATATTCTGCATGGAGGTCAGTGACCAGTGGGGTGCCTCAGGGATCTGTTCTGGGACCCCTTCTCTTTGTGATTTTTATAAATGACCTAGATGAAGAAGTGGAGGGATGGGTTAGTAAATTTGCTGATGCCACAAAGTTTAGTATGGAAGCCTGTCAGAGGTTACAGCGGGACATTGATAGGATGCAAAACTGGGCTGAGAAGCGGCAGGTGGAGTTCAACCCAGATAAGTATGAGGTGATTCATTTTGGTAGGTCAAATATGATGGCAGAATGTAGTATTAATGGTAAGACTCTTGGCAGTGTGGAGGATCAGCGGGATCTTGGGTTCCGTGTCCATAGGACACTCAAAGCTGCTGCGCAGGTTGACTCTGTGGTTAAGAAGGCATATGGTGCATTGGCCTTCATCAACCAAGGGATTGAGTTTAAGAGTCGAGAGATAATGTTACAACTATATAGGACCCTGGTGAGACCCCACTTGAAGTACTGTGCTCAGTTCTAGTCACCTCACTGCAGGAAGGATAAGGAAACCATAGAAAGGGTGCAGAGGAGATTTACAAGGATGTTTCCTGGATTGGGGAGCATGCCTCATGAGAATAGGTTGAGTGAACTCGGCCTTTTCTCCTTGGAGCGGTGGAGGATAGGGGTATATATGATGATGAGAAGCATTGATTGTGTGGATAGTCAGAGACTTTTTCCCGGGGCTGAAATGGCTAACCGAGTGGGCACAGTTTTAAGGTGCTTGGAAGCAGGTACAGAGGAGATGTCAAGGGTAAGTTTTTTTACACAGAGAGTGGTGAGTATGTGGAATGGGCTGCTGGCAATGGTGGTGGAGGCAGATATGATAGGGTCTTTTAAGAGACTCCCAGATAGGCACATGGAGCTTAGAAAAATTGAGGTCTATGAGTAGTCCTAGGTAATTTCTAAAGTAAGTACATGTTTGGCACAGCTTTGTGGGCCGAATGGCCGGTATTGTGCTGTAGGTTTTCTATGTTTCTATGTTTTTATGGGCATGATGTGTTTTTTATTCTCTGCACATTGAGTGCACAACAGTCTTATATATAAATAGATACAGATCTTCTGGGTATATTTGTTTTTCATGGCTGCCTGTTAGGAGATGAATCTCCAGGTTACATAACATTTACATATTTTGATAATTGTACTTTGAACTTTGGATATTAGGGAATTAAGGAGTTGATGGGGATGCAAGAAGAAACATGAGATTGATGTAGAAGTTGTGTTTGAATGTCAACATGGGTGCAATGAACTGAAGAGCCTGTTTCTGTGTGTATGACTCTATAAGTGTAAGGGCTGAACATGTTATTAAACTTAGACCTGAGAGATGGGCATAATATACTCATTCCCCTATTGTAATCTCTTTGCCTTTCTCTGTGAGTAACAATGGTCATAAAACATAGGACCTCTGTTTGTAGTCACCCTCCTTCAAAGGGTTGAAATCACCTCCTCATTCAGGTGTTGATCCCAACCCGTTTTCCTGGAATTTATCCACCCACCTCCCTCACTCTATCCTTCTTTCCATCCCAGCCTCTCAAAGGGAAACATGAAGGGCAGGGACTAACCTCTTGAGAACTAAACTTTGACAAAGACAGTGACTGGAGGTATATAAGCAACTAATCTTGGGTAAACAAAAATTAAAATCGTAGGTACCTTATATATTGAAAAGCAATTTGAAACTAGAAGCCTGTCTATTGCCAGGCCACCGCTTGAATCCCAGAGTATACACAGTGGTAAGTATTCATCTGGTTGCTATGGATTCCAAGTTGCAGTTTGTGTTATTAGCAAACAAATGATTAACAGGTAATGGGATTCACATGACAGACTCCAATAAATGAGCAAAGCCTGTCAAAAAGTGATAAAGGATTTATTGCAACCAATTTCACTGTGCATACACAACTAAATTGGTTTGGAAAAAAAACACTCTTAAGCTTGATACTGAGCAATCTTTTTATTCTTTACTCCTGCTGCCAGACTCCCTGCTCAGGCATTGCACTGACTGAAGCCTTTCCAAATGCAGTTTCATTAACAGACAACTCTCAGCAAGTTGCCCAGTCTCCACACTTCCCCCAATGGTCACTCAATATCGATTTTCATGGACCTTAGCTATCCAAATAGATAATTTCACCATCATTTATGCAATTAATAAGTGAAAATATTCAAAGAAAATTAAAAGCAGGTTTTAAGGACTGCTCAATTATAAATGGCTTAATCTTTAGGTCAGAATCCGGTTGATTTTCACTGACATATGTTGTGAAATTTGTTACCTAGTGGTAGCAGTACAATGCTGCGTGGAGACTGCGAGCGATTTCTCATCAGTCTTGCAAAGACCCTGTCAAAGATCAATGTACATTTAATTTTTCATAGAGTCGTAGATCTCAACAGCACAGGAACAGGCCCTCAGCTCACTGAGTTCATGCCAAACTGTCCCTTCAACCTAGTCCTATATATTGTCTCACAATATATCTGACATTGAGCAGAAATTTCCTTCAGTTAAACTTTAGAAGGTCTCAAAACATTGATTTTGGCCTCCATTCATTAGCTACCAAACCCCATCTGTCTCTATTATCCATGATCCATGATGGAACTACCTGACTGAAAAGTAAAGGTCTTGCTTCAATTTAAGATGGTGTTGCAGTCCCACATCTTCTCCTATTTTAAGAGTACTTTTTCTTCATTGTCACCTGTGCCCATTCCTCTTCAATGACCTTGCAGATCAAATTTACACTTGCCCCTAGATTTTCTCCTTTTGCCTCATGGATAAATATAGGTTGTATTTTTAATCAAACCCTAAAACTCCTGGACCTTTGGCTGCTCTTCTTCAGTGAGAAGCCTTGAGTGCCTTTTCATTGTGAATCTTTCACATATAATACTAGGGGCAGCATGATAGCATAGTGGTTGGCACAGCGCTTCACAGTACCAGCATCCGGGGTTCAATTCCCACCAATGCCTGTAAGGAGTTTGTACGATCTCCATGTGACCACATAGGTATCTCCTAGGTGCTCCAGTTTCCTCCCACAGTGCAAAGACTTACCAGTTGGTAGGTTAATTGGTCATTGTAAATTGTCCCATGATTAGACTAGGATTGCTGAAAGACTTATTCTGCTCTGTATCTCAATAAATAAATAAATGACTCATACTGCAGATTCCTTAAAGTTATCAGAACAAAGACCTTCATCAGTCAAGGCTTGGTATGGGCCTGAAATATGAAACAATTTCCATTAGAGTAAGCTTCAGCACTGCTTGTGTGTTGCTAGTTCAAGAATAGATTATGAAGACACATTATACGCATCGATACCATAATGGTAATATGGAGCCCAGAAAGTGCCTTGCCAGAGGATTCTGAGATACAGGTTTCCCACGCCATCCGAAGGTAGAGCGTTCCTATGAAATGGTTTGTAAGCCGAAATGTTGTAAAGCGAAGAAGCAATTACCATTTATTTATATGGGAAAATTTTGTGAGCGTTCGCAGACCCAGAAATAACCTACCAAATCATGCCAAAAAACACATAAAACCTAAAATAACGGTAACATATAGTAAAAGCAGGAATGATATGATAAATACACAGCCTATATAAAGTAGAAATACTTTTCCACAATCATTGCCGGTACTGTTCTCCGAAGGGAAAATCTCACGCAAGTGCTGTCGGCAGAAAATCTCACACAAGGGCTGTTGGCAAAAACACTCTCTCCAGTAACCTTTAAGCTATGAAGCTACCAAATCATACCAAATAACATAAAAATACACAGCCGATATAAAGTAGAAGTAATGTATGTACAGTGCAGTATCACTTACTGGAATTGGGACAGCACCGAGGTGGTGTGTTAGGCTGAGTTGTCGGAGTTTGGCTGGTGCAGTGGCCCCCACCCTCCGGGCTGCCAACTGATACTGATCCGCGAAGTATGCAGGGGTCCAGCAGTAGCCAGGAGGCACACAGCACATCTTTAAGAAAAAAGCTGAAATAAACAAGCTAATTAATTAGGTGTCGCCCGACACGTAATTGTCGGCCCAGATCAGTGCCGATTGCCGATCGCATCGCCTCTGATCTGGGCTGACAATTACATGTCGGGCGACACCTAATTAATTAGCTTGTTTATTTCTGCTTTTTTCTTAAAGATGTGCCATGTGCCTCCCAGCTACTGCTGCGTTTTCCGCGAATTGGTATCTGTCCGTGTCCCGGGGGTTGGGGTGGTGGGACACTGGGGTGTCATCTCATCGTCGTCTATTTCCATTAGAGCAGGCGGCTCATCTTCTCCTATGACTGCCCGCCTCGATGTCGAAGGTCGAGGTTTATCCCCTAAACTGACATACCCTTTCAAAATTAAAGTCGTACTTTATCATTACTCATTCGGTTTCGATTGTTATCCTTTCCTCTTCCAATTGCATCAGCTCTTCATCTATCAGTTCTTAGTCATGGGATGCCAAAACCTCTTCAACAAACCAACCTACGTGTCATTGGCATGTAAAGGGAAACAAGTGTATCCAAAGAAATCTCACACAGTCACAGAGAGAGGGTGCGGAACTTCACACATACAGCACCTGAGGTTGGGATTGAACTTGGACCACTGGAGATGAGTGATGGTAATCCGGTAGCCACACTAGTGTACCGCCAATATGTTGAAGCTTCTGGGTTCACTAAATTTTTCTTTGCCAAGTAATTTAACCAAGGCCCCCTCACAAAGTAACCTGATTTATTCTTGTTGGTTATTAATTATCAGTTTGATTGATAATGAACAAAATATGTGTTGGCTGTTGGGAAGAGGATTCATTCAGAACCCCTTACTGTTTGTTAGGAATGAATTTGCCTATTCTTCAAGTGATGGGATGGTCTACATTCGCCACTTCAGCCCCATCACAAGTGAGATGAAACTGGTGAGTGTTCTTCAAGGTCACGAGGCTGACATCACTTCCATCTTGTGGCATTCCCTCTTAAATAAGTGGCTGAGTGGTTCAGAGGATGGGACTATCCGGATCTGGGTAAGTGCCTCACAAGGGACAATGGTATGGCCAAACCAGTTGAAGAAACTGGTTGTAAAGGGGAGTCAAGCTTGTTGTTATGTCATATCAAATACAGAGAGAGACCAGTAGAATGAAAAATATGCTTGCAGCAGTATCACAGACATGTAGTTTCAGACAGAATACAACAGGTAAGTTATACTAGACAGTGAAGAGAAAAAAACAATGCAAATCAATACATTAGTGGGAAAAAAAATACAATCAGAGATAAGTCCATAGTAGTTCAAGAGATGTTCTGTTGCTGAGGTAAAAAGCTGCATTTTTATAAATGCATTTCCTCCGTGCAATAAAAAGCACTTTACAGATGATGATGTGTATTAGAAGAGTAATTACCATTCTGTAGAGAAAAACTAACCAATCTGCACACAGTTAGGTCCCAAAAACACCACATGGGTAGTTATCCAGATTATTCAATTGCTAGATTGATTTTAGAGGAGGTTCAAATGTTGGCAGAGCATTGTGGGTTGAAGGGCCTGTACTGTGCTGTACTGCTCTATGTTCTATATTTTATTGTCTGCTGTAATAATGTGGCTTTGTGGATAAATACAACAGAAAGAAAAGTCCATTGCTATTTCTAAACTGCCACCTCATCCAAGTGATTCCTGTAATATAACACTCCCTCGGTACTGCAGTGAAATGTCAGGCAGGAATTACGCACTGAAATGGAGGTCAAAACCACTGTCTTCTGACACAGGCTGATGCATCAGAATGAGCAAATAGGCAGACCACATTACTATGCAATATACAGGCATTACATGGGCGAACTACTGTGGGCTACCAATGAAATGCATGTCTGGAATATATAAGACTACAGCACAGGAAGCGGCCCTCAGCCCACTATGCTATGCTAAACTAATTAAGCTAATGATGCCAATAGACTGTCCATATCCCTCCATTCTCTGCATATTCATGTGCCTGTTCAAGAGCCATTTAAAACACCTCTGGAGTATCTGCCTTCATAACCAGACACCTGTCACTTTTTGTGTAAATCCCTGCACATTGCCTCTAAACTTTCACCTTCTCACCTTAAATGCTTGCCTGGTAGTATTAGATATTTCGATCCTGGGAAAAAGATACCAGCTGTCTGCTCATTCTCTGAAGCCTTTAATAGGTCTGGATCGACCATGGATGTTGTGATATGAAAGCTAGTTCACAAGTAAGCCAGGGCAATACGATATGGAAAGCATGCTGTTGTCCATGCAGCAGGCACCTCCTCTCCATGCAGCTGATAAATACAGAGGAACTGCAGAGACCAATACAGTTTAGCACCAGCAGCGTTGCAGGAGTTGTCAGTCATTGCTGAACTCAACGTAGTACTGCCTCAGGGACTCCAGCTCTGGATTTTTCCTCACAATTTACTCCAGAAGTTTACCCCATGAGTGTGTATAGTCACAAGGCAGCAGAGGTTTGAGATCAGTGCCTTCCCTCTCCTAGGTGAGCTGTTAACCATGGCCAGTGAGCCCCGTCTGCCTGAACCGACTGGTTTTAAGGCACCAATAACCCACCTTTGCCCCTTCTCCTGTCAGTAGAAACTGTTCCACTGGGCTTAATAGCTAAGCCACACGTGAAGTCCTGGAGTTGGACTTGGTTGTCAAAGGCTATTTGTGGTGCATGCTATTGGGAGCATTTAAAAGATAGTGGGAGCTTGTCCCCACTACCACTGCAGCGGTGACAACCTGAAGGAACTAACTGTTGTTCATTCCATGCCGCCCATAATTTTCTAAACTTCTATTAGGTCTCCCATCAGCCTTAATTGCTCCAGAAGTAAGCAACTGCTCACAAGTCATGACCTCTAATTCCGTGCTGGCCACATGGCCAAGTGGTTAAGGCATTCGTCTAGTGATCTGAAGGTCGCTAATTCAAGCCTCAGCTGTGGCAGCGTGTTTGTGTCCTTGAGCAAGGCACTTAATCACATATTGCTCTAGTGTCTGTGTGAGGAGTGGCGCCCCACACAGGCTTCCAATCTGCACCTCGTAAGGCACGAAAATGCCCGATGGAGGCCTGTCGTGGTCTGAGTTAATTTTCCCTGCCTTCTAATCCAGGCAGCACCCTGATACAACTGTACTGAATTGCAATAGCATTATTAACATTCCGTACAGCAGTTGTGTGTTTCCCAACATTTAGCGGAATCTTTATTTGTGACAGAGTGAAGATGGAACCCAATGTGAGCAGCTCTTGGTCACACACCGAGCAGTTAATTGTCTTTGCATTGATCAGGTCAATGGCTGTATTATAGCTGGGATTCAAGAAAGAATGAGGTGAGTCTTGACAGTGTGGGAGGATGGATGGACTGATGGGGTTGCTGAGCATGGTACGTGACTGGCGTGAAAAAACCAGCGCATGTATGGGGTATTGCAAATGGTTGCATGCCATTTTTAATGTGATTATGAAGTGTGTCTATATTTGCTAATATCAAGCAGTGGGGGAGATATAACAAGTTTTAAAATTTCTGCTCATTTCAATTTGTCCATTTCTTCTCAGCCTGCAACTTACTAATGGCTTTTTCCCCCTGTGACTTCTGTGCCTTTTTTTTCTCTCTGGCTTGAACTGGTCATGTCTACCTGAACGTACACATTACCAAGTTAGAATCTGGTAAGAATTTTTAAATTCCCAGATGAACAAAAGCATAAAATGAAGTATATCCTTCGCATAGGGTATATCAGCTCTTGACCTGATGATGTTTAAAATTCTCATTATTGATTTTGGATCTCTCCATTGCCTCATCCCTCCCTCCTTTCAGAGCTACTATATAGTCCTTTTGGCAATGTTTCTCTATTTCCGGCTAGTGGCATGCTTCTCATATTCATCTCTCTCCCGTTAGTGGCTATTCCCGTATGTGACACCCAAAGTGTTTTCTTTTAGCCAGACTAACACTTAACTGCTCTAGAGTCTACATCTAGGTCTGTAGTCACTTACAGGCCAGACCAGGAAAGAATGAGTGGTATTGGTGAATCAGCTGAATTTTTACATTTATTTTATGGTAGCCTTTTAAAAAAAAGTAGCTTTTTAACAAGCTTATTGAAAACAATCCTTTTGATTTACTTGTAGTTTCTTCACCACTCTGCTTAATAACTTTCTTAAATATCTCCTCAGTGTTTATGATCCTGAAACATTTATAGAAGTGCAGAGAAATATTGGACACACTGATTCAATCTGTTCCATCATCCACATCCCTGAAAGAACCCAGGTAACTCAGCTCCTTCTGCAACAATACTATGACTCTTTTTGTCTTCTGGAACATTTTCTTCTCATCAGTAGAGTATGTTAGCACTGGGAATGAAGTACTTTTACAGTTGGAGCTATCTAGCACTTCCAGATCAGCTGCAATATGATTTTGACAAAGTTTATTAAACTTCTTCTGCACTGTTTAATCAAATATTCCTGAGTAGTGCTGTAGTGAATTGTAATAATCATTCAAAATCGAGGAAGGCATATTAGCACACTGGCCATTAGTCAAGTCACTAAGTTAAAAAATGTAAAACAGCAATATTATGCTCAAATTTTTTAAGACTTTGGTTTGACATCAGTTGGAGTACTGAATGCAATTCTAGACACCACACGTTAGGAAAGTTCTATTAGTGCCAAAAAGAATACAAAGGTTAACCAGGATGTTGCTGGAATGAAGTGTTTCACTTTTGAGGAGAGATTGGAGAAAATGGATCTATTATCACTGTAGCAGAGCAGGTTAAGAGAGATATAGATATAATAGATTGCAAAAACATTTCCTCTGTCAAAGGTAGATAAACCTTGAAGACAGATTAGTTTAAGGGGGAAAAGATTCAGGTGGATATTAGGAAACCATTGTCATACAGAGAGTGGTGAATACCTTGAATGCACTGTCTAAGAGAATGGTGGAAGCAGAGTATTTGACAATATTTAAGAAGCCTTTAGATGAGCACTTGAATCACTGAGGCAGAGGAGAGTATGGGCCTAGTGCTGGGAGACAAGATCAGTGTGGATTGGTGCACACTAGTCAGTATGGATGTAGTGGGCTGAATGTCCTACTTTCACACTGGATGACCAGAAATCAGCTAACAAGTGCAAATCACTAACATTGGTGGAGGGGAAACATATAAAGGTAGTAATGCAAAATATAATAGATTGTTATCTAAAATAACTTGTGTTAGCAAATGGCATTTCCTATCCAGTTTTGATTAACGCGCAGTGTTGGTGAGGAGTGTATTATTGATGTTGTCCATGTTTCCTTTCAGATGTAACAAACTGAAACCGATTAGAATTAAAAAGACATTTTCATTGTGGCTGAAAGATGAAAAACAAAGAATAATGTAAAGTTGTTATTACATTTTTAAAAACGTATATGACTAGGCTAAGACCATTTTTGATAAAATTAAAAGTCTGAGTTTCAAAGTTTCAGATGACCTAAGATTTGTAAATGGATTTAACAATGAAGGAATAATTTTAAGAGGTATGATTAAACCGACATATATATTTAAAAGTAAAACAGGTTGATGAAGATGTTACGAAATCCTTGGTACGTATTATAAACAGAGGCATAGAATACAAAAGCACTCATGTTATGCAGGACCTGTTAGGCTAGAGCTGGAATGTTGTGGCCAGCTCAAAGTACCACACATTCTGGAGGGCTCAAAGGGTAAGGAGATTTATTAGAATGTCACAACTTCCGACAGTATGTAACAGTTTCTTTCCCCAAGCCATCAGACTCCTCAATACCCAGAGCCTGGCCTGACACCATCCTACTATACCCTCTACTGTGCCTGCTGTCTTGTTTATTATTTATTGTAGTGCCTGCACTGTTTTGTGCACTTTATGCAGTCCTGGATAGAGCTGTAGTATTTCTGTACCAGCAGTTATGGTTGAAATGACAATAAAAAGTGACTTGACTTGACTTCACTTCACTTATAGGGGTAATTTAATAGTGTTTTCAATTACGGGTGTTATTGACAGTAGGCTGAAAAAAGTTAGTTTCACTGATTGGAGCATCAATAGCCATTGGACAGGGCAACATGGTTGGTGTAAAGCTAGAAGAAAGGCCAACTTTTTATGATCTGCATTCATTGTTTGAAAATACGGTGGTATCAAATTCAAATATAACTCCCAAAATGGAACTAGATGTATAATTGGAAAGAACATTATTACAGGGACAAAAAGGGTGTAATTTTGAAAATGCTTTGAGTCAGTCAGCACCTTAGCAGGTCGTATAATAACGTCCCGGATCATAACATCTGTTGTGTCACTTTCTCTTTTCGATTAGTAATTAGCATAAATTGGATACATTTAGTTATCGACCAATTGCCATTTAGTCCAATTCACACCATCAAAGTGGTTTGTAATTTTCAGCACCTCAAGGAACGTTCCATGCTAACAGCACCATGCTCATTTTTCAGTACATTACTGCATCCTGGGATCGCACACTGCGTGTCTGGAATGCTTACATCAAGTTACTTCCCAAAACCAAAGAAATTATGGAAAATGCAAGGAGTGGATGATGGAAAATGCAAAGAGTGCAAGAATTTGAGGGGAAATGTCAGCAGGTCTTCAAGTTCCTTGGTAGTGTTTCCATTTTGAAATTAGTTTTAACTTATTCGAAATGCAGCAAACTATGAAACTGTTAACTATTTAGTTATATCATTGCCATGACTAATTGAACAGAATGTGACTAGATGTTCCTGACTCCCAAAGTCCTTCATGCCTCCTAGAAGATACAAATCACATGTCTGAAGGAATTCTCTTCATTTGCCTGGATGGCTAATTTGTGACAGGATCCAGCACCATCCCAGACAATGCATTTTGCCAATCAGAGTATCAGAATATATCAGAATCAGGTTTACTATCACTGGCATATAACATGAAATTTGTTAACTTAGCAGCAGCAGTTCAATGCTATACATAATATAGAAGAGAAAAAAATAAATAATAAATAATAACAGTATAAGTATATTGAATAGATTTAAAAAGTGCAAAAACCAGAAATACTGTGTATTAAAAAAAAGTGAGGCAGTGTCCAAGGGTTCAATGTCCATTGAGGAATCAGATGACAGAGGGTAAGAAGCTGTTCCTGAATCGCTGAGTGTGTGCCTTCAGGCTTCTGTATCTCCTACCTGATGGTAACAGTGAGAAAAGGGCATGCCCTGGGTGCTGGAGATCCTTAATAAAGGATGCTGCCTTTTTGAGACACCACACCCTGAAGATGTCCTGGGTACTTTATAGCCTAGTACCCAAGATGGAGCTGACTAGATTTACAACCTTCTGTAGCTTCTCTCGGTCCTGTGCAGTAGCCCCCAACCCCATACCAAACAGTGACGCAGCCTGTCAGAATGCTCTCCATGGTACATCTGTTGAAGTTTTTGAGTGTATTTGTTGACATGCCAAATCTTTTCAGACTCCTAAGAAAGTATAGCTGCTGTCTTGCCTTCTTTATAACTACATCGATATGTTGGGACCAGGTTAGATCCTCAGAGATATTGACAAACTATATTTGACAACCATTTCTCTTTCAGTGATGTACTATTTATGGCAAGTTTATTATCTATTCAGTACAGTGAACCAAACAAACAAGGATTCATGAACTCTTTCACCTACTTGGTTAAGTGCAAAAAGAATGTGGAAATATCAAACTCTTGTAAGCTGCTTTTCAATTCACACACCATTCTGATTTGGAGAAAAAAGATTCACCCTACCTGAACTAAAGACCATAACTAAGATAGAAGGAGTTAAAAGGGTGCTTCATGCCTTTGGGAAGGGATCTTTGCTTTCATTGATGGACTGGTATACCTTCTGTTAATCACACTTGCACTGGATGATGTTTTATGTTTATGTCCCTTGTTCTTGTTAGTTCCAAAATCTGTCCCAACTAACAGCAGCAATATCAGATTACCCAATCAAACAACATGTAGAAAATTGACAGCAAATGTGCACTAAACTAATTGTTATTATCAAAAACAAGAAAAAATCTGCTGATGCTGGAAATCCAAGCAACACACACGCAAAATGCTGGATGAACTCAGCAGGCCAGGCAGCACCTATGGAAAAGAGTAAATAGTCGATGTTTCGGGCCGAGATCTTTCATCAGGACTGGAGAGAAACATGAGAACTCATTGCCATCTCCAACAGGATTCCACCACCAGGCACATCTTTTGGTCCTCTCCCCGCTCTTTCTGCTTTCAACTGAGATTGCACCCTGTGCGACTCTCTTGTCCATTTGTCCCTCCCCATTAATCTCCCTCCTAGCACTTATCCTTGCAAGCAGAAAAAATGCTATATCTGCCCTTGCACCTCCTCCCTTTCTAGCATTTAGGGCCCCAAACAGTCCTTGCAGGTGAGGTGACACTTCACCTCTGAGTCTGTTGGGGTCATTTACTATATCCGGTGCTCCTGGTGCGGCCTCCTGTATATCAGGGAGATCCGACATAGATTGGGAGACCACTTCGTCAAGAACCTACGCTCCATCCACCAGAAAAAGTGGGATCTCCTAGTGGCCAACTACTTTAATTCCACTTCCAATTCCCATTCTGACAAGTCACTCCATTGTCTCCCCTACTGCCGTGATGAGGCCACACTCAGATTGGAGGAGCAACACCTTATATTCTGTCTGGGTAGCCTCCAACCTGATGGCATGAACGTTAATTTCTCAAACTTCCATTAATGCCCCCACTCCTTCATCACCATTCCCATTTCCCTCCCTCACCATATCTCCTTATCTGTCCACCATCTCCCTCTGGTGCCCCTCCCTCTTCCCTTTCTTCCATAGCCTTCTGTCCTCTGCCTTCAGATTTTCTCTTCTCCAGCCCTGTATCTCTTTCACCAGTCACTTCCCAGCTCTTTACTTCACCCCTCCCCTCTCCCGGTTTCACCTATCACCTATTACCTTGTATTTCCTCCTGCTCTTCCCCCATCTTCTTTCTCTGACTTCTCATCTTTTTTCTCCAGTCCTGATGACTGGAGTCTCGGCCAGAAAGGTTGATTGCTTACTCTTTTCCATAGATGCTGGCTGGCTTGCTGAGTTCCTCCAGCATTTTGTGTGTGTTGCTGTTATTATCAAAACCTTCCATCAGACTAACACCCACCTCTGCTTCACCATTGCTGAGAGAGCTGACTCTTTGACCATCTGATGTGTAAGCTTTAGAGGCTTTGTCTGTTTGGGATGAAATGGCAAGATAGAAAAAAATGACCTGCAGCACATTCACCAAATGCCACATGCATTACTTCTCATCAGATTCAAACCACCTCAATATAGCTTGGTCACCATGGTGATTTTGATTTGTTATCATTATCATCACCACAAGCACCAAGGTATAGTGAAAAGCTTCTGTTTGCATGCCATCCAGATCAATTATGCCATACGCAAGTACATTCTGATCATGCAAGGACCACAATGAGAGGTCTGTTCAAGAATCTGGGAAAAATAGGATAGAAACTGTCCTTGAGCCTAATGTTATGTGCTCAAACTTTGGAACCTCACCAATATAAAAGGGGAGAAAAAAGAATTACAGGGCTGGGAGGGGTCTTTGATTATGCTTGTTACTTTCCCGGCGTAACTGGAAGTGTGGACAGAGTCAATGGAGGGGAGGTTGGCTTGCTTGATGGACTGGGCTGTGTTCTCAACTCTTCAATTTGTTGTGTTCTTGGACAGAGCAGTTCCCATACCAACTGGTTTGCATCTGGATAATATGCTTTCTATTGTGCATCTGTAAAATTTGGTAAGAGTCATTGGGGACATAGGTGATGCTCCTTTATGCAATAGGGTGTGTGAGCTGGCAGACATAATTCCAACTAAGATTTCTGAAATTTGTTAAAACCTGTAGCTTTAACAGTTGTCCACAAGGAGCACGGCTCATATTCATGTTGAAATGGCAATTATATTTGGAAAACAAACTTGGAAGGTTCAGTCAACAATGGAATCCCCTCTTGCTTCAGTCTCAATCTATCTCTTACTGTCTTAGCCAGTGACTTTGACCCAGGATATGTGCATTGAGTGTTGTCCTCTTTGTTCCCAATCAGAAGTGGAAGATCAGTGGAAATATCTGATCTTATCCATGTAGATGTGGCATCATTGACAATCTGTTCTCAGAGCACAATGCTTTCTATCCTGTTTGTGCTGCAACCTTCCCACAGCATAAATCCTTGATATATACAACAGTTAAAGGGAAAATTAAATTGGGGTCACATAAGTGACATAATACAGACAGTCTGTTGTCCATCCTGTGCAATTTCCATTCATGGCCTTGACTCTTGTTCATTTAGACTATGACTCACCTGTACCACCATTCCATTTGCTCCAAATCTCTTAATCTAAAAGAAATGTATCTTAGTATTACATATTTAATGATTGCAATGCTACCGTGACACTGTAATTTCATTTGGAATCAATAAAGTATCTATCTATCTACTTCCATTGATCCTCCACCTCTGGAGCCTTTCAGGATTTCATATCTCTGTTGATACTGAGCAATAGAAAATTTCCCAGGAATTGAATGACAACCTAATATTTCAAGGTTTGAACTGATTTGAACCTTATTGATTACTCAGTGTAGTTTAATTTGTTCTGTAGTATAATCATTCTTCTGGGATAAGGTTGGTTAATAATTACTGGAATTACAATTAACTGCAGTCCACTTGGAGCATAATCAAATAGTCCATCTATCCAGTATCTTCGTATCTACATATCAAGGATAGAGTTATTTTCCCACTATTATGATCATGAAAGAAATAGATTGGTCCATATCCAAAGAACCTGAGTATAACAATACAGTACTGTCCCATATTCAAAAACATTAGGATGATACACATTCTCTCCTTCAGCTTTAATGATGTACATGGTATGGAGAACAACAACAGATGGCTTATCCTTTAAATTCAGTGCCTAGGATTCACTTGGATTATTTACCAGTAGTGTAATGGTTATTATTTGGCAATATCTACCCATTATTTATTATTTTTCTTCTGACATTTCTGAGACAGGACAGCATAAAGCAGATGGAATAGCTTGCCTTTGCTTAAATTGCCTACAGACCTTCCGATGATGTGTTGGGGAAAAAAAAACTGATATCCTCTTTCTCCAGAGCAAATATTTTAATGAATTACTGTCTCCACCTGTTTTCCGGTTAACAATAAGTAAATCACCATTAGCTTTCTAATGGTTGACATGAAACAAGTTGCCTTTTGTCAGTGAAAGAGCCACCAACTAAGAAAAGCAAAATACTGCTGATGCTGGAAATCTGAGATAAAACAGTAATATTGGAGTATGTCAGGCAGCATCTATGGAGGGAGAAAGAGTGTCAACTTTTCAGACTGATTTCTAATGATAAGTCATGGAACTGAAATATTAACTCTGGTTGTGGAGCAGCCTTGATCATAGCTTTAACAATATATTTGTTCTCCCCACTATGCCTGGTCAGGTTGCGGGGGGTGGGGGGGGGTGCAGGGAGGGGGTGCTGATGGAAGGAAATTGGTGGATATGAAACCTGGCCTTAGTTGCTGATGACTGCAATGTAGTGTTCATTAACCTCCTAGTAAAGTAAATTTTTGTCTGAAATAATGGATATTTGGAGCCCCCACCTGGTGAAACTATGATTCAACATTTTCTACATTGTGCCATAACAACATTCATTGAAATCCTTCTGCCTTTCGAAAATATATATATATTATCACAATATGTATTGATATTGTCAATACGAATCTATGTCTCAACAAAAGTTGTAGATTGGTCTTTGAAATGATGATCAGGTGAGTGTGGAATTACTATGATATTTTGGTATTTGGATATCAGTATTGTAGACAAATTGTTAAATTATTCAATAACACCTGGCATGTTCTCAGAGTCCTGACCACTATTTTGTGTGATGATGCTATTAACATTTACCCACAGAATATATCACAGGCTCAGGGAAGATAATTATGTGTTCATTCTTTGATACCATTCATTTTGATGACCCAACTGGCCCCTATTTACATCTTTAAGTTCATGTTCAAGTTTAGTTGTTATTCAACCATACATGAATATCCATGAATACAGTCAAGCGAAACAGTATTACTCCAGGGCCTTGGTGCAAAATACAGTACTGTATTCTACAGTTATATGAATATATCAGATATTAATTCAAAGAACCAGGCTTCAGTTCTTATTGTAAATATATATAAGTTCAGGAAACTTGCAATTAGCCTTCATTTTCTTTTTGTAAATTGCAAGCAGTAGGTTGAAGTTAAAAGCTCAGACTGCTCCACAGACTAAGGGATTGCACGTGCAAGAGCCAAACATTAAAACAATGGGGCTGTGTTAATTTGCTTTCATCAAACCAGGCAAGATGGCTAAGTTACTTGGACCATTGTGAACCTTGAGTTCAAGTTGGCAGACCAGATGAATGTTGTCACTTGGTATATCAAACTTGGTCACAGGCAGAGGCAATCAAATAGTTTTTGTGTACTTACTATATCTGTGTACTCAGCGACAAGCCTAACAACATTAATTTTGGGTGTCAGGCTCTCTGTTGTCAAAAGGTTTTAGGATATTTGTACAAATACAGTTTCTCCCAAAGGTGTTTGGACCTTCGGAGGTGTCATATTAATTACAATGTGCTTCCACTGTGTATCTCAAAGGAAGCACTTATCAACCCAAAGTATTAAAGTAAACAATGTCATTGTAACTATTGAAATTCTATTGGATCATCTACTGTTAACTTTCTCTTAAGTGTATAAAAATGTGATGTACCGTTGAGTTTGTGAGCCTCTCAAGGGTGTCTCCAGAAAGATATCTGCTTGTTGTGCTGAATAAAGACACCTACATCACCAGCTTCAGTGTCTGCCTGGTGACTTCGATCACAGTCGCAGCAGTACAAACAGTCATATATTGTACAAGACACATATAGTAGTAAGCATACAGCCACACAAAAGAAGATATATAATGTAGCGCAAGACCCTGAGTGTCATGTCATGTAGACTGATGGTGCATGGGATGTTGTCAGCAAGAACAAGCCTACATCTGTCCACAGACAAATGCAATCCAGCTTGTCTTCCACCAAAAGAACACTTAAGGGCACCAGCAATGTGAGGGGCCAACCCACAATCCAGCATGGAGGCCACCACGTCTCCTGTCCTAGGTGGCTGAGATGACCCCATGGCATGTGACCTAGTCTGTACTACATCTGAGGCCACACAGTTTCCCTGCTATCGATCTCGCCAATAAACCAGTGAACTGGACTTGAAGTATTAAACATTACCAAATTCCAACACAAGAAAAACCTGCAAA
Source organism: Mobula hypostoma (assembly GCF_963921235.1). Taxonomy (NCBI): domain Eukaryota; kingdom Metazoa; phylum Chordata; class Chondrichthyes; order Myliobatiformes; family Myliobatidae; genus Mobula; species Mobula hypostoma. Next base: position 82,163,137 of record NC_086103.1, on the reverse strand, counting down.
GGAATCACTCACTGCTAGACTATGCTCTGGATCCACCTTTCGGTAGCAAGCAGCAACATGTTCCACAAAGTCTATCTCCTCCAATAATGACAATGATATATTTCTCCCCAGGCATTATTATTTTCTAATGTTGCTATTATTTCTTGATTTCAAGCTTCATCATTCTATACTGTTTCCATTTGAGCTAGCTACATACTCATGCTTAATTCACTCTGAAAAGATTATCCTTATCATCACTTTGCGCTAATCAATTTACATTTTAATTTGTCTTTATATAGACTCATTTTGCACATGGCTGACTATATGCTGTTTGCTTTCAGAATATTTCCAGCAGACTTTTAAAAATTATCTTCACAACAGGAGCATGGAATATTTTTTCCTTCAGCTGATTAAATAATATCCTTTGCAGTTGTAAAGGTATTCAGATGTACAAGGGAGAACCTTTGAGCCATTAAATATCAGTCTAATTTAACTGGACATTCATTATGGAAAGGACATATCCAACAGAGATGATTTAAGATAGCTGAAGTACATTTCTTTGTCCTTTGTCTGTGCTGGAAGGAGATGCAAAGGCCCATCACAACACAGATTGACCCTTCTTGGCAGGTAAGAAAAGGGGCTCTGTTGGCAAAAAAAAATTAAATCAAATCCTAAGAAAGAGGTGACATAGGATCAGAAGATGTAGAACCCTATTGGGTGGAGATAAGTAACTGCAAGAGGAAAAAGACTCTGAAGGGAGTTATATACGGGCCCAAGAACAGTAACCAGGATATGGGACATAAATTACAACAGGAGGTAGAAAAGGCATGTAATAAGAACAAGGTTATGATAATCATGGGGGATTTCAATACACAGGTAGATATAGAAAATTAGGATGGTGCTGGATCTCGAGAGAGAATTTGTGGAATGCCTACAAGATGGCTTTTTAGAGCAGTTTGTGCTTGAGTCAATCAGGGGAAAGGCAATTCTGGATTGGGTGTTGTGTACTGAACACGATTTGATTAGGGGGTTTAAGGTAAAAGAACCCTTGGGAGGCAGTGATCATAATATGGTAGAATCCAGCCCATAGCTTGAGAGGGAGAAGATTGTTACGTACCCCGTAACTGGGTTGCCAAACCAGCAGAAATGGATCACTCAGTTGGAGTCTGGAGTACTAGAACTAAGAAAGTTTTATTAAAGAAACAAGCAACACAGTAATCGAAAGGATAATAAATGCAACAATTCAACAATGATAACCACACATGTGCACAGAATTAAGATAACAGCATCAATCAAGCTCTATCGTTGTCTAGGGGTAAATGACCAATTTCAAAATGACTCAAAGTTCAGTCCAGTTTAGTAGTTCAGTTCGCAGTAATCGTTGCCATGGCGGTGGACAACGTGGGGGAAGAGAGAGATAGAATAGGAACAACTGATCATTCAGAACGGCTTCACTCACAGACCAGCAAGATGGCTCACAGACCAGCGAGATGGCTCACAAACAGCTTTTGGGCGGGTCCTTGGTGATGTCACCTGAGGTCACCGACTGTGACCCCTCCTCCAGATGCGGTCGATCCTCTGCAGTGAACCCGGCACCCAGGCAAGGGCGGACACACACCGGGTTCCCGCTGATCGTACCTTTCCACCCTTGTCGTTGTCCGGTACTTCTCACCCACTCATGAGAAGCGCACCGCTTCCAGGGTCTCGTTACCTCGGGTGGCGTGTGTGTCTGTCTTAGCGAACCTGTCCCTTTTTATCCCCCTGCTGGGGTATCGCCTGTCCATCACTTCAAACAGTTCAGGGTTCAAAGGGGGGAGCCGCTCCAGACAGCTCTTCCTCCCACATCCCTTCATTACACATCTCCAGACGCTGCTCCATTGTTCCTTATCTCTCCTTCCCCTGAGGGCAGGTGGCAGACCAACTGCTGATGCCACTGATGCTAGCCCAGGCCAGCAAACATCTTAATTTTATGTGTATTCTCGTAACAAGATAAAGTCAGGTGTATCAGTATTGCAGTGGAGTAAAGGGAATTACAGAGGCATGAGAGAAGAACCGGCCAAAGTTGATTGAAAGGGGACATCAGCAGGGGTGACAGCAGAACATCAATGGCTGGAATTTCTGGGGCTAATCTGGAAGGTGCAGGACACATTCCAAAGATGAGGAAATATTCTAAAGGGAGGATAAGGCAACTGTCACTGATAGGGGAAATAAAGAGAGTATAAAAGCAAAAGTGAGGACATGTAATATGGCAAAAATATATAGTGGGAAGTTAGAGGTTTGGGAAGCTTTTAAAAACCAACAGAAGGCAACTAAAATAACCATAAGGAGAGGAAAGATGAAACACAAAGTTAAGTTATCCAATTATATAAAAGAGGATACCAAAAATGTTTTTCAGATGTATACAAGTAAAAGAGTAAAAGTAAAAGTAAAGGACACTCTTGCTTAAATGGAAAGATGCGGCCCCTCCTATTCATACCCAATGGTTACGTGACGTGATGTCATGTTTAAATTTAGAGAAGATTTGATGCTCCATCTCTGAATCTAGTCAAGACTTTCAAACACTGTGGGGTCCTTTTCTGAATTATTTTCAAAACCTTTGATTTGTTGTTAATGCACAGAAGATGACTAATATTTTTTTCCCATTTTTCTTTATTAATCAGCTTCGGTCTTGGTAGTGGGTTAGATTTTTTTTATATAAATAAAGTTACTATGTTTCAATGTTACAAATTAATTAACCTGTATGAATATAGGGTAAGGAATTTTTTAATGCGATTTAGTATAATGTATTGATATGTATTTTTTCCTGTGCTCTGTATTCTTATATATAAATTAATAAAAATATTGAGAAAGACAAAGTAAAAGAGAGGTGAGAGTGGTTACTAGACCATTAGAAAATGATGCTGGAGAGGTAGTAATGGACAATGAAATGGCAATAATGCATAATAAGTATTTTGCATTTTGCCCAGGGTTCTGAAACAGGTAGCTGAAGTGATTGTGGAGGCATTAGTATTCATTTTTCAAGAATCGTTAGATTCTGGAATGGTTCCAGAGGACTGGAATTTGCAAATATAACTATACTCTTTAAGAAGGGAGGGATGCAGAAAAAAGGAAATTATATAGTAGTTAGCCTGACTTCAGTGTTTGGGAAGATTACTGGAGTTCATTACTAAGGATGAGGTTTTAGGTAATTGAAGGCACATGATAAAGTAGGCCAGAGTCAGCATGGCTTCCTTAAGGGGAAATCTTGCCTAACAAATCTGTTACAATTCTTTAAGGAAATGACAGGCAGTATAGACCGGAGAGTCAGTTCATGCTGTTTACTTGGATTTTAAAAAGGCCTTTGACAAGCTGCTGCACATGAGGCCGCTTAACAAGATAAGAGCCCATGGTATAACAAGAAAGGTATGGCTGGAAGATTGGCTGACTGGCAGTGTAGGAATAAACGGTGTCTATTCAAGTTGGCTGCTGGTGACTAGTGGTGTTCTGCAGGGGTCAGTATTGGGACTGCTTCTTCTCACTTTATATGTCAATGATTTGGATGAAAGAGCTGATGGCTTTGTGGCCAAGTTTGCAGACCATACTAAGATAGTTAGAGGGGCCAGACTAAGTTAAGTGGAAGCAGGGAGTCTGCAGGAGGACTTAGACAGCTTGAATAATTGGCAAAGAAGAAGCGGATGGAATATAGTGTAGCAATGTCTATTACCAGTCCATGACTCCCTCTACTACTGTGATGAGCCCTCGCTCAGGTTGGATGAGCAACATCCTATATTCTGTCTGGGTAGTCTCCAAACTTGAATATCTGTTTCTCAAACTTCCAGTAATAGCCACCCCCTCTCTTTCACCATTCCCCATTCCCACTTCTCTCTTTCACCTTATCTCCTTATCTTCCCACCACCACCCTCTGGCATTCCACCCCCTTCCCTTTCTTCCATGGCCTTCTGTCCTTTCTTATCAGCTTCCCTGTTCTCCAGCCCTTTATCTCTTTCACCAATCGACTTCCCAGCTCTTTAGTTCATCCCTCACCCTCCCCTCCAACCTTCTTACCCTGACTTCTCGCCTTTTTTCTCCCGTTCTGATGAAGGTTCTCAGCCAGAGAGGTCAACTGTTTACTCTTTTCCATGGATGCTGCCTGGCCTGCTGAGTTTCTCCAGCATTTTGTGTGTATTGTCTATTGTCATGCACTTTGGTAGAAGGAATAAAGGTGTAGACTATTTTCTACATGGGAAGAAAAGTAAGAAATCAGAGGTGCAAAGGGACTTGGGAGTCCTCCTGCAGGATTCCCTAAAGATTAACTTCAAAGTTCAAAGTAAAATTATCATCAATGTACATATATGTCACCATATACAACCCTGAGATTCATTTTCTTGTAGGCATACTCAATAAATCCATAATAGAATAATAGCCATAATTGTGCTAGCATTTGAGAGGGTCCAGAAGAGGTTCATGAAAATGATTCCAGGAATGAAGAAGTTAACATATGAGAGTGTGACGGCTCTGGGCCTCTACTCCCAGGAGTTTCGAAGAATGCATGGAGATCTCATTGAAACATATCAAACATTAAATAGCTAGAGGGATTTGGAGAGGATGCTTCCTATTGTGGGAAAGTCTAAGACCAGAGGGCACAGCCTCAGAACAGAAGGATGTCCAATTGGAATAGAGATAAGGAGGAATTTCTTTAGCCAAAATGTGGTGAAGATAGATTCTTGATTAGTCAGGATTCAAAACTTACAGGGAGCAGGCTGAAAAATGACAATGAGAGGGTTAATAAATCATCCATGATGGAATGGTGGGGGGCATGATCGAATTCTGCTCCAACATCTTATGGCCTGTCTAATGTCTTATGTATAAAGGAGACAAAATGTTGGTGAAGGGGTTGGAAACTCAAATGGATCAGTGCGAATTTAGACCTTGGTTGCTAACTCAGCTGCCTGGATGGATAAGGGTGCTAATTCTGTTTGATAATCAGGATCATTATATACTTCTCTGTCCTAAACCCATTTTCCACTTCATTCAAGAAGTTTAGCGTACCTCTTATCTTTAGAAAATCTCTGAACTTTTGCACTGATGACACTCTCCATAATTCATGTCAGAGCAGGTGACATGAGAGAGATGTATTTTAAGGGATGTCTAAAAGAAGGAAAGAGAAGACAAGGTGGAGGAAGTAATTAGATAAGGGAGACACTTTAAACCCAAGGTGTGAAACAACCAGGATTAGAGAAGCACAGATTTCAGTGATTTGCAGAGCTTTTGGAAGTTCCAGAGACATAGGGGGAAGCTACTGGGGAAGACTATAAGACCATAAGGTATAGGACCATAATTGGGCCATTTGGCCCATCCACCATTTTATCATGGCTGATCCATTTTCCCTGAGCTCCAATCTCACACCTTCTCCGTGTACCCCTTCATGCCTCGGCCAGTCAAGAATCTGTCAACCTCTGCCTTAAATATACATAAAAACTTGTTTTCCACAGCTGCCTGTAGCAACGACTTCCACAGATTCTCCACTCTCTAACTAAAGTGATTCCTCTTTATCGCCAATCTAACTGGATGCCCCTCTGTTCTGACGCTGTGTCCTCTGGTCCTAGATTCTTCCACCATAATAAACATCCTCTCTACATGTACTCTATCAAAGCCTTTCACCATTGGATAAGTTTCAATGAGGTTACCGCTCAATCTTCTGAATCCAAGTAAATACAGGTCTAGAGACATCCAATGCTTTTCATATGACAAGCTATTCAATCCCAGAAACATTTTTGTGAATCTCCTATGAACCTTCTCCAGTTTCAGCACACCCTTTCTAAGACAAGGAGCCCAAAACTGATCACAATACTCGAAGTGATTCCTCATCTGTCCTTTATTAAGCCTCAATATTACATCCTTGCTTTTATATTCTAATCCTCTGGAAATGTATGCCAACATCGCATTTGGCCTCCTCACCTCTGGCTCAACCTGTAAATTAACCCCTGGGGAATTCTGCACAAGGACTCCTATGACGCTTTATGCCTCAGATTTTTGTATATTCTATCCATTTAGAAAATAGTCTAAGCCTTTTATTTTTTCTATCAAAGCACATGACCATAAACTTCATGACACTGTATTCCATCTGCCACTTTGCCCATTATCCTAATCTGTCCAAGTCCTTTTGTAACCCTTCCATTTCCTCAAAACTACCTGCCCCTCCACCTATCTTCATATCATCCACAAACTTTGCAACAAAGACATAAATTCCATTGTCTAAGTCACTGACATATAACGTAAAAAGAAGTGGTTCCAACACAAACTCCTGTGGAACACCACTAGACACTGGCAGCCAACCAGTAAGGTCTCCCTTTATTCCCTACTCCTTGCCTCCTGCCAATCAGCATATTGGCACCAACTGTTTTATCTGTGCTAGTATCTTTCTTGTAATACCATGGGGTCTTAACTTGTTAAGCAGCCTCATGTATGTCACTTTGTCAAAGGCCTTCTGAAAATCCAAGTACACAACATCAATCGACTCTCCTTGGTCTACCTTGCTTATTATCTCTTCAAAGAATTCCAACAGATACATCAGGCAGGATTTTTCCCTGATGAAACCATGCTGACTACAGCTTATTTTATCATGTGCCTCCAATTACCCCAAAACCACATCCTTAACAATCAACTCCAACATCTTTAAACCACTAAAATCAGACTAACTGGCCTGTAATTTCCTTTCTACCGCCTCACCCCATTCTTGAAGAGTGGAGCAACATTTGCAAATTTCCAGTCTTCTGGAACTATTCCAAGAATCTGGTGATCCTTGAAAGATCATTACTAATGTCTCCACAATCTCTTCAGCCTCCTCCTGCGATGTACACCATCTGGTCCATGTGACTTATCTACCTTCAGACTTTTCAGGATCCCAAGAACCTTCTCCCCAGTAATGGTAACTTCACACACTTCTGACAACTGACACTCTGGAATTTCTGCCATACTACTCGTGTCTTCCACAGTGAAGACTGATGCAAAATACTTACTCCATCATTTGCTTCTCCCCCATTACTACCTCTCCAGTATCATTTTCTAGTGGTCTGATATCCACTCTCACCTCTGTCTTACACTTTCTGTAATTGAAGTACCTTCTGATATCCTCTTTAATATTATTGGCTAGCTTACTTTTGTATTCCATCTTTTCCTTCTTAATGACTTTTAGTTGTCTTCTGTTAGCTTTTGAAAGCCTCCTAATCCTCTAATTTCCCACTAACCTTTGTTCTAATATATGCCCTCTGTTAGGCGTTTATGTTGGCTTTGACTTCTTTTGTTAGCCATGTTGTGTCATCTTACCTTTAGAATACTTCTTCCTCTTTGGGATGTATATATCCTGTGCCTTCTGAATTGCTTCCAGAATTTCCAGCATTACTGCTCTGCGGCCATCCCTGCCAGTGTTCTTTGCTAATCAATCTTAGCCAACTCCTCTCTCATGCCTCTGTAATTCCCTTTATTCCATGTTAATACTAATACATCTAATTTTAGCTTCTCCTTCTCAAATTTCAGGGTGAGTTTGATCATATTATGATCACTTGCCCCGAAGGGTTCTTTTAATTTAAGCTTTCTAATCAATTCTGGTTACACAACACCCAATATAGAATAGCTGATCCCCGAGTGGGCTCAACCATGAGTTGCCCTAAAAAGCCATCTGATAGGCATTCTGGAAACTCCCCCTCTTGGGATCCAACACCAGCCTGATTTTCCCAATTTACCTGAGTATTGAAATCCCCCATGACTATTGTAACATTAGCCTTTTGACATGCGTTTTCTGTCTCCCATATTAATTTGTAGACCACATCCTTTCTACTGTTTGGGTGTCTGTATATAACCCCCATCAGTGTTGTTTTACCCTTGCAGTTCCTTACCTCTACCCATAGTGATTCAGCACTTTTCAATCCTATGTCACCTCTTCCTAACAGACTTGATTTAGTTTCTTACCAACAGAGCTACACCACCCCCTCTGCCTACCTGCCTATCCTTTCAATACAATACGTATCCTTGGATGTTAAGCTCCTAGCCATAATCTTCTTTGAGCCATGATTCATTGATGGCTACAACATCATACATGCCAATCTGTAATTATGCTAAAAGTTCATCTACCTTATTCCGTATACTATGTGAATTCAAATACTACACCTTCAGTCCTGTATTTACCCTGTTTTGATTTTGTCCACCTTTTATATTGCACCACATCTTGTTGACTGCAATTTTGCTCTATCATCAGTCTTGTTGCTATGAGTTCAACAACACATTGCCTGTTTGTAAACCAACTACCTCATCCTTAGCACTATAACTCCAGTTTCTATTTCCCACCAATTTAGATTAAACCCTCAGGAACAACTCTTGCAAACCTGCCTGCAAGGATATTTCCCCCTTGAGCTCAGGTGTAATCTATCCCTTATGTACAAGTCGTATCTTCCCCAGAAGATACTCAATGATCCATAAATCTGAACCCCTGCCCCCTGTACCAGTTCCTCAGCCACACGTTCACATACCAAAGCATCCTATTCTCACCCTCACTGGCACATGGCACAGGCAACAATCCAGAGATTATTGCCGTGGAGGTTCTATTTTTCAGCTTTCTACCTAGCTCCCTAAAATCTCTCTTCAGGACCTCCTCACCTTGTCTACATAAGTCATTGGTGCCAATATGCACCAAAACTTGTGGCTGCTCATCCTCACCCTTGAGAATGCCATGGACCCATCTGAGATATCCCTGACCCTGGCATCTGGAAGGCAACATACCATCCGGGTGTCTCTATCATGCCCATAGAATCTTGTGTTCCTCTGACTATGAAATCTCCAATCAAAACTGCAGTCATCTTCACCTCTCTGCTTTTCTGAGCCACAGCACCAGACTCAGTACCAGATGACAAGTCACTGTGGCTCTCCCAGTAGGTCATCCCCCTCAACAGTATATAAAGTTGTATGCTTGTTATAAAGGTGAACAGCCACAGGTGTACTCTGCACAGGCTCTGCAATTCCCTCCCTCCTCCTGACAGTCACCCAGTTACCTGTCTCCTGCAACCTCCTTGTAGCTCCTTTCTGTCAGCCTCCTCATATATGAATCGAAGATCATCGAGCAGCAACTCCAGTTCCTTAATATGTTCACTGAGGAATTGCAGCTCAGTGCTCCCAGTGCAGATGTATTTCTCCCAGACTTCCCACATCCCACATACAGTACAAAACACTGCCCCCGGTGCCATTCTCACTAAACTACTATGCCCTGACAGTCAAGGAAACTTACCAAGTACTTTACCTCATCCAAGCCTGATGAGCCAAAGCCATTCTAATCACTGGCACACTCAAAAGATTGGCCATTCCAAGAATGGCCACTCCACTTGAATTTGCGTTATTCATCCTTTCTAATGAATTCCTCGCATTGATTGGTTACAGCCCAACTCAGAGAAAGTGCTGCAAAGCTCTGCCTTTTAAACCTTGATTGCAGACGTGATTGAAAATGTATATTTAGACACTCCCTCTCATTGATTGGTCCAGCCCAGCTCAGAGAAATTGAAGCTCTGCCTTTTAAATCTTAATTGCCGACCTGATTGAAAAGGTCACCTATTTACAGAACCATACTCTGGAAAAGAAGAAAGGTTTACAGTCATAGAGACTTACAGCATGGCCACAGGACCTTTGGCCCTGGTCCATGGCCTACTGGTCCACACTGACCAAGATGCCAAGATATTTTTCTATCCATGTATTTGTCCAAGTGTCTTTTAAATTTTGTTAATGTACAAAGTACCTGTCTCAACCGCTTGCTCTGGCAACTCATTATATATACTGACTACTCTTTGGGTACAAGGATTGCCTCTCAAGTTCCTGTTAAATCTCTCCACTCTGACCATCATTCTGTGTCACTGCTTCTTGACTACTTGATCCTGCCGAAAACACTGTATGTATTTGTCCTGTCTATCCCATTAGGTTCCCGAGTTTGAATCCAGTCGGGCCACTCCCGGACATGCTTTCCATCCGTGCAAGGTTGAGTGTCGAGCTCGCAACTCGGCCTCGCAAAAAAAACTGCGCTGTGAGAAGGACATGGGGGACCACTCACAGAATCTTTCCTCCAAGACAACCACTTGAAAAAGTGGTCACTGAGGCTCTGGCAGAGTATGGCATACACACAAAAAAAAAATCCCATTAATGACTTTATATACCTCTGTAAGGTCATGACTCATTCTCCTAGCCTGTTCAACCTCTCGCCATTACTCACTCCGTCATATCCTGGAAACATCCTTATAAATCTTTTCTGCACTCTTTTCAGCTCTATTTTGAAATGCAACTGTTATTCAACCATGAATCCCAGCAGCTCAGCATAGATAGACGTGGATGTGAACTGAGAGGTCTCATCCTGTGCTCCGTTAGAGGTGATATCCATAAAACCATTATACCATAAGGTATAGGAGCAGACGTGCCACAGCCACTCGTGGCAACAAATTCAACAGATTTACCACACTCTGACTAAACTAATTTCTACGCATCTCATTTCTAAATGGATATCCTTCAATCCTGAAGTCGTGCCCTCTTGTCCTAGAATCCCCTACCATGGGAAATAACTTTGCCATATCTAATCCGTTCAGGCCTTTTAACATTCAGAATTTCCATGATATCCCCTCTCATTCTCCTGACCTCTAGGGAATACAGCCTACGAGCTGCCAGATGTTCCTCGTACAATAACCTTTTCATTCCTGGAATCATTCTTGTGAATCTTCTCTAAACCCTTTCCAATGTCAGTATAACCTTTCTAAAATAAGGAGCCCAAAACTGTACACAATACTCCAAGTGTGGTCTCATGAGTGTCTTATAGAGCCTCAACATCACATCCCTGCTCTTATATTCTATACCTCTATAAATGAATGCCAACATTGCATTCGCCTTCTTCACAACTGACTCAAACTGGAGGTTAACCTTTAGGGTATCTTGCAAAAGGACTCCCAAGTCCCTTTGCATCTCTGCATTTTGAATTCTCTCTCCATCTAAATAATAGTCTGCCTGTTTATTTCTTCCACCAAAATGCATGACCATACACTTTCCAACATTGTATTTCATTTACCACTTCTTTGCCCATTCCCCTAATCTATCTAAGTCTCTCTGCATGCTCTCTGTTTCCTCAACACTAACCGCAAATCCATTAATACCGTAGTCCAAATCATTAACGCATCATAATAAGCAGCGGTCCCAACACCAACCCTGTGGAACTCCACTGATAACAGACAGCCAGCCAGAATAGGATTTCAAATCTCTTACTAGCTCTTCTTTCAGTTAGTTCTGACGAAGGGTCTCGGCCCGAAACGTCAACTGTACCTCTTCCTAGAGATGCTGCCTTGCCTGCTGCATTCACCAGCAACTTCTATGTGTGTTGCTTGAAATTCCAGCATCTGCAGATTTCCTCATGTTTGAGGATCCCTTTAGTCCCCCTCTCTGTTTTCTGCCAACCAACCAATGCTCCACCTGTGCTAGTAATTTCTCTGTAATTCCATGGGCTATTATCTTGCCAAGCAGCCTCATCTGCAGCAGCTTGTCAAAGGTCTTCTGAAAATACTAGTCCACCATGTCTACTGCGTCTCCTTTGTCCACCCTGCTTGTAATTTCCTCAAAGAATTGCAGTAGGTTTGTCAAGCAGGATTTTTCTTTCAGGAAACCATGTTGGCTTTGGCCTATCTTGCCATGTGCCTCCAGGTACTCCATATTTTCATCCCTAACAATTGATTCCAACAACCTCCCAACTACTGATGTCAGGCTAACAGGCCTATAGTTTCCTTTCTGCTGCCTCCTACCCTTCTTAAACGTCCTGCTGTTACTGTCCAAACTCAGAAATCCACAGTGGCACAGGTGTGAGAGATCAGTTCGTACAGCAGGACTTGGTAAGGAATGAGGAAATGGGTGGGATGACATTAGGGATGGGAGTACAGTACTTGGAACCTGCATTGTGTAATAAAAGAACACTAATTCTTTAGGTTATGGGTGTGGCACAGCAGTTAATTTAGTGGAATAGGAATCCAGATGTCTTTACTCACAATACAGAGACCGGAGGTCCCACAATGGGATCTTTGGAGCTTAAATTTAATGATCCAGAATTAGAAACAGAACAGTGGTGCAGCCAGTAGATGTGTTACCTCACAGTTCCAATGATCCAGGGTAATCACAAACTTCAATGCTCTCTGAGCAGAGCTGGACCATGTGGGCTTTCTCCAGGTGCTCCAAATTTGTTCCACATCCAAAAGACCTAAATAAATATTTTGCATCAGTCTTCATGGTGCAAGACACTAGCAGTATTAGATTATGAGAACACTCAGTCCTCTTTCATTGTCATTTAGAAATGCATACATGCATTAAGAAATGATACAGTATGCCAGAAATTCGAGAGTATCCAGGGGCAGAAGTGAATATGGTTGCGATTTTTAAGGAGAAGTTGCTTGGGAAGCTGAATGGTCAGAAGTTAGATAAGTCACCTGAACCAGATGGCTGCACCCCAGGGTTCTGAAGGAGGTAGCTGAAGCAATTCTGGAGGCATTAGCAAAGATTTTTCAAGGATCACTAGATCGTGGAGTAGTTCTGGGGGATTGGAAAATTGCAAATGTCACTTCACTCCTTAAAAACGGAGGAAGGCTGAAGAAAGGAATTTATAGGTCAGTTAGCCTGACCTCAGTGGTTGGGAAAATCTTGGAGTTCATTATTAAGGATGAGATTTCAGGTTACTTGGACGCTCATTATAAAATAGGTTAAAGTCAGCATAGTTTCCTTAAGGAAAACCGTACCTGACAAACTGTTGGAATTCTCTGAGGAAATATCAGGCAATATAGACAAAGGAGAGTCAGTTGATGCTGATACTTGGATTTTCAGAAGGCCCTTTTCAGGATCCTATGGTATTACAAGAAAGATAATAACATGGACAGAAAATTGGCAGAGTGGCAGGAGGCAAAGAGTGGGAATAATGGCCTTCTCTTGTTGGCTGCCGATGACAGGGGTCCATAGCTGTTGGTACTGAGGCCGCTTATTTGCACATTATATGTCAATGATTTGGATGATTGAATAAATGGCTTTGTGGCCAAGTTGGCAGATGATAGAAAAATAGGTGGAAGGGCAGGTAATGTTGGGAAAGCAAAGAGTCTACAGAATGTCTTCCTCAGACTGTGAGAATGCACTTAGTGTAGGAAAGTGTATAGTCATGCGCATCGGTAGAATGAATAAAGGTGGAGACTATTCTGTAGGCAGGGAGAAAATGTAAAAATCAGAGGTGCAAAATAGATTTGGGAACTCTTGTGCAGGATTCCCCCGAGGTTAACTTGCAGGTTGAGTTCATGGTGAGGAAGGCAAATGCAATGTTAGCATCCATTTTGAGAGGATTAGATTATAAGACAAGAATGTCATGCTGAGGCTTTATAAGTCATTGGTCAGACCACACTTGGAGTATTATGAGTAGATTTGAACCCCTTATCTAAGAAAAGATGTGCTGGCATTGGAGGAGGTCCAGTGGAGGTTCACAAAAATGATTCCAGGAATGAAAAGAAGGGTTAACGTATGAGGAGCGTTTGATGGCTCTGTGGCCTGGATTCACTGGAGTTTAGACGAATGAGTAGGGATCTCTTTGAAAGGTTTAGATAGAGTGGACATGAAATTAATGTTTTCTATAGTGAGGGAGTCTAAAACCAGAAGGCACAGCCTCAGAATATAGGGACATCCATTTAGAACAGAAATTAGAATAAATTTCTTTCGGCAGAGAGAAGTGAATCAGTGGAATTCATTGCCACAGATGGCGGTGGACGCCAAGTCATTGGGTATATTTAAAGCAGAGGCTAATAGGTTCTAGATTAGTCAGGCTGTCAAAGGTTGTATGGCGAAGACAGGAGAATGAGGTTGAGAGGGATAGGAAATCAGCCATAATGGAATGGTGGAGTGGACTTGATGGTCCGAATAGCATCATTCTGCACCTAAGTCTTATGATCTTGTGTCAATAAGTTAATTGGCCTCTGTAGTTTTGCTGCTAATCTGTAGATAATTGTTTGAATCCAGGGTAGAGTTGATAGAAACATAGAAACATAGAAAACCTACAGCACAATACAGGCCCTTCAGCCCACAAAGCTGTGCCGAACATGTCCTTACCTTAGAACTACCTAGGCTTAACTGAGTTCACTCAACCTATTCTCATAAGGCACACTCCCCAATCCAGGCAACGTTCTTGTAAATCTCTTCTGCACCCTTTCTATGGTTTCCACATCCTTCTTTTAATGAGGCGGCCAGAACTGAGCACAGTACTCCAAGTGAGGTCTGACCAGGGTCCTATATAGCTGCAACATTACCTCTCGGCTCTTTAACTCAATCCCGCAATTGATGAAGGCCAATGCACCATATGTCTTCTTAACCACAGAGTCAACCTGTGTAGCAGCTTTGAGTGTCCTATGGACTCAGACCCCAAGATCCCTCTGATCCTTCGCACTGCGAAGAGTCTTGCCGTTAATGCTATATTCTGCCATCATATTTGACCTACCAAAATGAACCACCTCACACTTACCTGATGTGAGTGTGAGCAGGATATAATGGGATTAGATGAACACAAACACATGCTGGAGGAATTAAGCAGGTCAGGCAGCCTTGATGGATGCAAATTGACAGTTGGGCTGAGACGCCTCAGCAGAACTGGAAAGGAATGGGATGGTACCAGAAAAAAGTAAGGGGAGCTGGAGCAACAGGAGCTGGAAGGTGCTGTATGATTGGGGTGGAGGGGTGGAGGGAATAATGTCAGAAGCTGGCAAGTGATAGATGGGGAAGGTATATGGCTGAAGAAGAAATAATCTGGTAGGAGATGACAATAGAGCATGGAATAAAGGGGTGGGGGGTGTTGGTAGGAGGGAGAGGGAGGAAAATGAAGGTTATTGCAGATAGCGAGGGTAGGGGAGGAAAGGTAAATGCTAATGGGACCACAGGGATAAGGGGAATGGCGGGTGGGGGAGGTGTGGAAACATAAGGGAGAAATCACCTGAAGTGAGAGAAATAGATGTTCATACCATAAGGTTGGAGACTACCAAGACTATAACAGCCAACAAAAATATGTAAGCTATCAGATTGCTATAAATTCCTGTCTGTTCAGCTAACATCCTTTTGGGAGAGGAAATCTGCTGTCCTAACCTGCTCAGGAGGATAAGTATCTCCAGACACATTCCATGAAGCTGTCTCTATGAAATGGCTTAGCTAGGAATAATTACTACTCTTGCCAACAATACCCAGGTCCAAAACAAAGTAGCAGGAATCTAATGCAACCTAATTAGTGAGTGTAATTTCAAAGTGATTATGTGATATTGGCATACCAACCTTCTTGCATAAGGTTCTTCCCACTGATATTAAGTTAGTTTATTTCAATCTCTCAGCTTGATTTGGTTGTAGAAGTCTCTCTTTCAAACACTTGCTTTATGTGGGAGCCTAAAGAATGTGTAATATGAGGACAGCGCTGATCAAAAACAAAAGCCTAAAGCAGTCCAAGTGAACGTCTGTTTGCAAAACAAATGTTACAAGAACTTTGCAAGAAAGAAAGAGGGAACTGCCTTCCTTCAACCAACATTCTCCCTGAACACATGCCTATCATTCCACTTACTGCTTGAAAACACGAATAAACTTTACTTTCTAATTTAGTGCCTTGAATTCTAAACCATTCATTCACAGGCACATCACACCTCACAATAGAATGTTACAGTAGAATTAGCAAGCTATTGTGCCCAACATATCCACTCATAATATATTTGAGTTTCTTATCCTATTTCATCTAACCCTATCGCAATATCATTCTTTTCTCCCTCAAGTACATATGTAGCTTCCCCTGAAAATGATCTGCATTCTCATCAGAATGTGACAAACTCCACATTCCCACTGGAGCAGCACACAATCTGCTGGAGGATCTCAGAATGCTTGCATTTATTCTACCTACGCCCCTCATAATTTTGTATTCTATCAAGTCTCCTCTCATTCTCCTACACTCCAGAAAATAAAGTCCTAACCTATTCAACCTTTCTCTATAACTCAGGCCCTCAAGTCCTGGCACACTTCCTGGGTTGGAAAGTTTGTCGCATGAGGACAAATTGAGAAGACTGAGCCAAGATTTGAAGAATAAGGGGTAATCCCATTGAAGCTTACATAATTCATAAAGGGTTGCTAGTACTTTATGCAGGAAAGATGTTTTCCCTGGATGTAATTTCTAGAACCCAGGATCACAGTCACAAAATAAAGGGTAGATCAGTTAAGACTGAAATGAAGAGAAACTTCTTCACCCCGAAGGTGATGAATCTTTAGGAGTAACTTATCCAAAGCGCTCAGTCATTGAGTTCATTGTTACACAGTAGGTATTGTTGCTTCCTCAAAGCTCCATGACCCAGTTTTACTCTTGATCTCAGGTGATGTTTGCGTCGATTCTGCATGTTTTCCTGCGTTACATATGGGTTTCCCCCAGGTAACACAGTTTTCTCTTACATGCCAGAGACATGCAGATTAACTTTAATTGCCAGTGATGGAGGTGGCAAGGCAATCAAAGTGGAGGTGATGTGAGAGAATAAATTACTGGGAAATATTCTCCCCATTCTCCAGCCTTCTATCCCTTTTGCCAATCAACTTCCCAGCTCTTAGCTTCATCCCTCCCCCTCCTGTCTTCTCCTATCATTTCAGGTCTTCCACTTTCAAATCCCTTACTATCTTTTTTCCGTTAGTCCCGACAAAGGGTCTCGACCCAAAACGTCGACTGTACTTCTTCCTATTGATGCTGCCTGGCCTGCTGCGTTCCACCAGCATTTTGTATGTATTGCTTGAATTTCCAGCATCTGCAGATTTTCTCGTGTTTAAGATTAGAGAATTAATGGGATTGCTCTGATAGCCAGCATAGATTCAATAGGTCTATCAGCCTCGTTCCTATCATCAGGAAAAATTAAGTATATGAAAAATTCAAAGTGGTGTTGATAGACTTCTGGCTATTAATAGAACTGGGAAATGTGAGGAGAAGTGCTGGAAGATGGTGCTGAGGTAGAAGATCAGCCATCATCATGATAAATGATGGAGCAGGTTTGAAGAAACGAATAGCCGACTTCTGTAAATTGTCGTACATTGACAACTTTTTGATCATCCAATATGTCAATGAACTGCTAATTCCATTGTCAGTCAGTGAGACTGACTCAGATTGAAATTATGCAAATAATTTAAATGGAAATAACCATTTTCATGTTTTAAGAAAAGTTAGCCTTAGCAATTCTAACATTGAGGAATGCAAGAGGCTCTGGAGAGTAGTGAATATAGCCCAGTCCATGAGTGGCACAGCTGTCCCCACCATTAACAGAATCTACAAGAGGCACGTCCTCAAGGAAGCACTGTCCACCATCGTGGATGCCCACTATTATGGCCATGTGCTTTTTTTTTACTGACATTGTCAAACAGAATGTACAGAAGACTAAAGTCCCACACTATCAGGTTCAGGAACGGACTATCACAACCCTAAGCTACAATGGAACAGCACAGACCACTACTTGCACTGCTATAGGCTTGCCCTTGATTTCCCTCCCCTTGATTTTGCTTTTTTATGCACCGAGATCTTTTTTTCCCTCTCTTCTGTGTCTTGCATAGTTTATGTATACTTTATATATATTTGTACAAACTTGCTGCAGGTGAGCCTTTCATCATACCTGTAAACAACAGGAATTCTGCAGATGCTGGAAGTTCAAGCAACACACATCAAAGTTGCTGGTGAACGCAGCAGGCCAAGCAGCATCTGTAGGAAGAGGTGCAGTCGACGTTTCAGGCCAAGACCCTTCGTCAGGACTAGCTGAAGGAAGAGTGAGTAAGGGATTTGAAAGTTGGAGGGGGAGGGGGAGATCCGAAATGATAGGAGAAAACAGGAGGGGTAGGGATAGAGCCAAGAGCTGGACAGGTGATAGGCAAAGGGGATACGAGAGGATCATGGGACAGGAGGTCTGGGAAGAAAGACAAGGGGGGGGGGGACCCAGAGGATGGGCAAGAGGTATATTCAGAGGGACAGAGGGAGAAAAAAGGAGAGTGAGAGAAAGAATGTGTGCATAAAAATGAGTAACAGATGGGGTACGAGGGGGAGGTGGGGCCTTAGCGGAAGTTAGAGAAGTCGATGTTCATGCCATCAGGTTGGAGGCTACCCAGACGGAATATAAGGTGTTGTTCCTCCAACCTGAGTGTGGCTTCATCTTTACAGTAGAGGAGGCCATGGATAGACATGTCAGAATGGGAATGGGATGTGGAATTAAAATGTGTGGCCACTGGGAGATCCTGCTTTCTCTGGCGGACAGAGCGTAGATGTTCAGCAAAGTGGTCTCCCAGTCTGCGTCGGGTCTCGCCAATATATAAAAGGCCACATCGGGAGCACCGGACGCAGTATATCACCCCAATCGACTCACAGGTGAAGTATTGCCTCACCTGGAAGGACTGTTTGGGGCCCTGAATGGTGGTAAGGGAGGAAGTGTAAGGGCATGTGTAGCACTTGTTCCGCTTACACGGATAAGTGCCAGGAGGGAGATCAGTGGGGAGGGATGGGGGGGTCGAGTTGTGTAGGGAGCAATCCCTGCGGAATGCAGAGAGAGGCGGGGAGGGAAAGATGTGCTTAGTGGTGGGATCCCGTTGGAGGTGGCGGAAGTTACGGAGAATAATATGTTGGACCCGGAGGCTGGTGGGGTGGTAGGTGAGGACCAGGGGAACCCTATTCCTAGTGGGGTGGCGGGAGGATGGAGTGAGAGCAGATGTACGTGAAATGGGGGAGATGCGTTTAAGAGCAGAGTTGATAGTGGAGGAAGGGAAGCCCCTTTCTTTAAAAAAGGAAGAAATCTCCCTCGTCCTAGAATGAAAAGCCTCATCCTGAGAGCAGATGCGGTGGAGACGGAGGAATTGCGAGAAGAGGATGGCGTTTTTGCAAGAGACAGGGTGAGAAGAGGAATAGTCCAGATAGCTGTGAGAGTCAGTAGGCTTATAGTAGATATCAGTGGATAAGCTGTCTCCAGGGACAGAGACAGAAAGACCTGGAAAGGGGAGGGAGGTGTCGGAAATGGACCAGGTAAACTTGAGGGCAGGGTGAAAGTTGGAGGCAAAGTTAATAAAGTCAACGAGTTCTGCATGCGTGCAGGAAGCAGCGACCCTTCCGACCTATGTTCGTGAGACTTCTCACGCTCTTAAACTTTTCGATGATTTTAAGTTCCCTGTCCCCCACCGCTTTATTTCCACCATGGATGTCCAGTCCCTATATACTTCCATCCCCCATCAGGAAGGTCTCAAAGCTCTACGCTTCTTTTTGGATTCCAGACCTAATCAGTTCCCCTCTACCACCACTCTGCTCCGTCTAGCGGAATTAGTCCTTACTCTTAATAATTTCTCCTTTGGCTCCTCCCACTTCCTCCAAACTAAAGGTGTAGCTATCGGCATCCATATGGGTCCTAGCTATGCCTGCCTTTTTGTTGGGTTTGTGGAACAATCTATGTTCCGTGCCTATTCTGGTATCTGTCCCCCACTTTTCCTTCGCTACATCGACGACTGCATTGGCACTGCTTCCTGCACGCATGCAGAACTCGTTGACTTTATTAACTTTGCCTCCAACTTTCACCCTGCCCTCAAGTTTACCTGGTCCATTTCCGACACCTCCCTCCCCTTTCTAGATCTTTCTGTCTCTGTCTCTGGAGACAGCTTATCCACTGATGTCTACTATAAGCCTACTGACACTCACAGCTCTCTGGACTATTCCTCTTCTCACCCTGTCTCTTGCAAAAACGCCATCCCCTTCTCGCAATTCCTCCGTCTCCGCCGCATCTGCTCTCAGGATGAGGCTTTTCATTCTAGGACGATGGAGACGTCTTCCTCTTTTAAAGAAAAGGGCTTCTCTTCCTCTACTATCAACTCTGCTCTTAAACACATCTCCCCCATTTCACGTACATCTGCTCTCACTCCATCTTCCCGCCACCCCACTAAGAATAGGGTTCCCCTAGT
This sequence comes from Mobula hypostoma, assembly GCF_963921235.1. Taxonomy (NCBI): domain Eukaryota; kingdom Metazoa; phylum Chordata; class Chondrichthyes; order Myliobatiformes; family Myliobatidae; genus Mobula; species Mobula hypostoma. The sequence continues at coordinate 82,143,178 of NC_086103.1, read as the reverse complement.
CCTCACCTACCACCCCACCAGCCTCCGGGTCCAACATATTATTCTCCGTAACTTCCGCCACCTCCAACGGGATCCCACCACTAAGCACATCTTTCCCTCCCCGCCTCTCTCTGCATTCCGCAGGGATCGCTCCCTACACAACTCCCTTGTCCATTCGTCCCCCCCATCCCTCCCCACTGATCTCCCTCCTGGCACTTATCTGTGTAAGCGGAACAAGTGCTACACATGCCCTTACACTTCCTCCCTTACCACCATTCAGGGCCCCAAACAGTCCTTCCAGGTGAGGCAACACTTCACCTGTGAGTCGACTGGTGTGATATACTGCATTCGGTGCTCTCGATGTGGCCTTTTATATATTGGCGAGACCCGACGCAGACCGGGAGACCGCTTTGCTGAACATCTACGCTCTGTCCGCCAGAGAAAGCAGGATCTCCCAGTGGCCACACATTTTAATTCCACATCCCATTCCCATTCTGACATGTCTATCCACGGCCTCCTCTACTGTAAAGATGAAGCCACACTCAGGTTGGAGGAACAACACCTTATATTCCGTCTGGGTAGCCTCCAACCTGATGGCATGAACATCGACTTCTCTAACTTCCGCTAAGGCCCCACCTTCCCCTCGTACCCCATCTGTTACTCATTTTTATGCACACATTCTTTCTCTCACTCTCCTTTTTCTCCCTCTGTCCCTCTGAATATACCTCTTGCCCATCCTCTGGGTCCCCCCCCCCCTTGTCTTTCTTCCCGGACCTCCTGTCCCATGATCCTCTAGTATCCCCTTTTGCCTATCACCTGTCCAGCTCTTGGCTCTATCCCTCCCCCTCCTGTCTTCTCCTATCATTTTGGATCATACTTGTACCTCACTGTGCGATGCACATAGCAATAAAGTTGAATATGTTTCCGAATATATTTACAGAAAGGAGGCAGTTCCTAATACAATAAAGGAACCACAGGACAGCTTAAAACTTGACTACAGTTAAATATGGTAAAAAAAGTTCCCCTTGCAATCATCAGGGGATTTAAAGACTCATGAGAACCTAAAAGTTCCTGTACAATTCATTGTCACTGGGGGGTTTTGCTTCTCATTTTCACATTTCCAGATAATTCTAACTTTAGTCAGGATCTCGACTGACTCTGGTCCACTGACATATTGGCATTTACCTCAGGGTATTTTTAGGTCTGACAGGAAGAGCAGGGGATGATCCTTTGCTGCTGTCCAAAAGTTGTGGCAGATAAAAGAAAGCATATGAATAGTCATCATCACAACTATTAGTATGTCAAATGTTTTTACAGCCAGTGAATTACCGCAAAGCATCTGCACAGTGGTGCATTTTGAGAGTTTAGAAACAACACAGTATGTAATAAATGAGGAGATGATCTGGGTATATATAATGAATACATGGTAGGTAATTAAGAGAACACTTCTGATTTTTCTCTAAATAATGTCATGAGGCTGTCATGTGGTTCTAAGAATACACTCAGGGCTCAGATTAAATGTCTGAGCTGAACCACAGTACCTCTAAAAAATAGTACTCCTTCAGTGCTGCATCGAAAAGTGTGTTCAGATTTCTGAAGTGGGCCGTGAGTCAGCAGTACTACTCCAGCCTGACTGTCATTGCATGGTGTGCAGATACCATATCAATGGCAACACTCACAAAATACTGGAGGAACCTAGCAAGCCAGGCAGCATCAATGGAAAAGATAAACAGTCAACGTTTCGGGCTGAGCCCCTTTACCTCAGCCCGAAGTGTCAACTGCTCACTCTTTTCCATGATTACTGGCTGACCTGCTGAGTCCCTCCAGCATTTTGTGTATGGTGTCTGGATTTCCAGCATCTGCAGATTTTCTCCAGTTTGTGACTCTACCTATTTATCTGAATATTTGGAATGTGAATTCTCCATGTGTCCCAGGATATAGTTTACCACCATACGGGTGCAAGTTGAAGCAATGTTATCAACATACTCCTATACCTCCTCTGAAACATTTTGATGTAGAAACTTGCCTTGAAATTGTTGGAAACCCCTCTATTATACTCCCTGCATTATGTTGAGTCCTATTGGCCTTAAAGAATCAATACCAAGCAAAGCTTACGTCAGAAGAACTATGACAATGGCACCAGTGAACTATGTATCCAAAATGCTAACATACAGTTGTTCATTTTTTTCATGACCTTTTCTTTCAAAGCTGAAGTAATCACTCACCATTCATTCTGACATTGTTTTCACTTCTGTCTGGGACTAATTGTGTAATATGTTCCGGTGCCATGGGGATTCAACAGAAAACATTTGTCATAGGGATTTACTACTCCTCCTCTCTTGAAGGATTGGCTCCTTGGCAACAATTGTATGACAAATCCGAGTGTATTTGTTCCAATATCATTCTCAAACAGCAGTTTTACAGCAAACTTTGGGTGGCACTTGACATCTCCCATTTTATGAAGCAAAAAGCTATTGAATCCTTGCCAGATCCCTGCAAGGTAATTGGTCATGAACTATACATTAACAATGTAAAAACACAAGCACAAACAGCTGAGAGGATCTGTACAATGTTCATTCTCACAGCTGCAATGAGCAGTTCCCATTATACAAAGGCCTTAGTGAGCATTTCAACATTGTTTGACAATCAGACCTCTGTGAAAGGGCAAGAAATGACTCAGCTTTAACAATCCTGCCCTTGCAGCACAATCCACAACAATGGATGTTCCTCAGTATTATTTTACATCTTCTCGAGAACATAGCATTTGTTCTGGAGGAGGTGTGCAGTTAAAGTCTTCTCTTCTTGCACCCTTGGGCTAAGCAAGTAGAGATGTAAGAGTTTTGTTTTCCTAAGTGTGGCATAGTGTGGCAGTTGGCACACAGCTTTAACAACATGGGTCCTGTCCTGACCTCCAGTGTTCTCTGTGTGACGTTTGTGGCTTCTTACTGTAACTATGTGGGTTTCCTCGGGGTGCTATTATATCCTCACATATCCCAACAACATAAGGGTATATCGTGTGTAGGTCATAGATTCACAGAATCACACAACATGGAATCAGGTACTTTGGCCCAACTGATCCATGGCAACAAAATTTCCATCTCAGCTTGTCTAATTTGCCTGTGTTTGGCCTATATCCCTCAAATTCACCTTGCTACTAATCAGCTCTGGTGCACCTTAAGGTTGCATGCTTAGCCCATGGCTCTGCTCTCTCTACACTCACAACTGTGTGGCTAGGCACAGCTCAAACACCATCTATAAATGTGCAGATGACACACTATTGTTGGCAGAATTTCAGATGGTGAAAAGGAGGTGTACAGGAGCGAGATAGATCAGCTGGTTGAATGGTGTGCAGTAATGACCTTGCACTCAATGTCAGCAAGACCAAGGAATTCATTGTGGACTTCAGGAAGGGAAAGTCGAGGGAACACACACCAGTCCTCATCGAGGGATCAGCAGTGGAAAGGGTGAGCAGATTGAAGTACCTGGGTGTCAACATCTCTGAAGATCTATCCTTGGCCTAACTTGTTGATGCAATTACTAAGAAGGCAAGACAACTGCTATATTTAATTAGGAGTCTGAGGAGGATTATTATGTCACCAATGACACTCATAACTTTCCTATTGTTTACAAAGGAAAGGAAATAGAAAATAGGACACTACTGATGAAGGATTCCGGCCTGCAATATCAACTGAGTTATAAAAGAGAAAATTTTGTTTCATAAATCTTGTAACATTTCTCAAGGTTCTAACCAGCAACATAGTTAAGGGGAACATATGAATCTAGATTTGCAGGAGGACTTTGAAAGGTGTCACACAAAACACTATTGAACAAAATTATTATATGTAGGATTGGAGAAAATATATGTGCGGACTGAAGATTTTTATTTAAAAGTATGAGAACCGAAGGCAGGGATAAAATGTAATTTTCCGGTTGGGAGGCCATGATCAGCAGAGCGTGACATGTATCAGTGTGGTTCACAATCTGCATTGATAACTTGGATAAGGGTGCTGCATTTAATACATAGAATTTGGATAATGATCTGCAGCTGGGAGACAGCGTGGGTTAAAAGGAGGATGCAAAGAGGACTCATGGGACTGTCAACTGCTCAACCTTTGTCTATCACTCACACCCTGCTGGAGAAAACTGTTGTCTTTATGAGGCAGCATCTCCTGAAGATGCTATGAATGATGGGAAGGGGTTACCCCATGTAATAATAATTAAATAATAATGGCATCTTTCTTTGCATAGGATATTGGTAAATTCTACCTGGATTATTTGTATGATGATCTGTTTTCCTGTACCAAGGTAGCATGAATTTCAATAGGTTCAATAGTTACATTTAATGTCAGAGAAATGTACACAATATACATCCTGAAGTTCTTTTTCTTTGCAAACATCCACAAAAACAGAGGAGTGCCCAAGAAATGAATGACAGTTAAATGTTAGAAGCACAAAGCCCCCCCCAGCTCCCCCTTACATGCACAAGCAGTAGCAAACAATCAGCACCCCCCGCCCCAACAGCAGCAAAGAAACCATCAGCACCCTCCACCAAGCACTCAATCATGCAGCAAAGCATCAATAAAGACACAAACATGCAGTACCCCGAAGACTACTCATTCACCCGGTTATTCAACATACCACAAGCTCGCTCTCTCTCTCTCTCTCTCTCTCTCTCTCTCTCTCTCTAACAAGGGAAAAAGAGTTGTCCCTGTTTCACAGCGAGAGGGGAGACATAACAAACAACTCACTGATTTATGATGTTAAAAGTCTGTTGTGTTGTTTTCCAAGCTCTGCGCCCAGAGAGCTCAGGTCTATGGACACACAACCCACAGCAGCTAACTTACTGCTTCCAATGTTCCATGTTCTCTTGTGACGCCTCAGTAAGGGGCACCGGCCTTGAATCAGCCCATCTCCAGAGCCACGAAAATCCGGCACCCTGAAGGAAACGAGCAGGGCAGGTAGCATCTAGTGAAATGAATAGGTAGGCAACATTTCAGCTGAGAGCCTTCTAAAGATCTGGACAGGAGGGAGGAGAATAAAAAATGTAAACAGAGAAACTAGATAGTCTGGTAGGAACTAAAGGGATGTGGGTTACCTGAAATTGGAAAATTCAATGTTCATGCCTGTGTCTCCAGAACTCTTGCAGGATGTAATAGAGCAGATGCAGGGATTACGTATCCTCTGGCTGGGGTGCAGAGATAGTTTGAGAGGTAACTGCGAAGTGTGGTCTGGATCAAGCATGAACTGGTCTATTATCCTATACCCCATTACTTAAACTTTTCCTCTATATGGCACTGGCTAGATAGACTTTTCTGTTGGATTTTGTTTAGTACTGTAGCACAGCTAACCTAAATTATGTAGGGAAAGATGAAGAATTTTAACATGTGTAAACAGTAGATGTGAATGTGAGAGAAAGTTTGAAATAAACAGTCAGAAATGAGCTTTAGAAATGGACATTAGTCAATGGAAAAGAGATAAAATACAGCTGGAAGGGATAATAGTGGAAACAAAAACAGTTAGTGGCCATTGGTGAAATTTGCAGCTCCGATTAATCAGAATCAGAATCAGGTTCAATATCACCAGCATATGAAGTGAAATTTGTTGTCTTTGCAGCAACAGTACAATGCAATATATGACAGAAAAAAAACAAGAATTTCAGTAGGTAGATATTTATTAAATGGTTAAATTACATAAGTAGTGCAAAAATAGAAATAATAAAGTAGTGAGTATATTATGAGATGCTCCCAAATATGCCAGCCTCTGGGATTCAGATGCTCTAACTCTCCGGAGTGTGGTTAGCTGGTGAGGCCCCTTTAAGGTTTCAGAACAGTTCCGCTAATCGGCATCATGTTTTGGGCACCAAGAATTGAGTGATTAAGGAGCACCTGAACTGAAGTCAAGTCAAGTGAAATCAAATTTATTTATATAGCACATTTAAAAACTGCCCACGTTGATCAAAATGCTGTACAGATCAGAGCAGATAGCTAAAATCACAAATACAAGAAACACAGACATAACCAACAAGGCAAACAGCTTATAGGCACAAAAGAAACAACACAAGGGCCTAGGTCCCTCCTGGCACTTATCCTTGTAAGCGGACCAAGCGCTACACATGCCCTTACACTTCTTCCCTTACCACCATTCAGGGCCCCAGACAGTCCTTTCAGCTGAGGCGACACTATACCTGTGAGTCGGCTGGGGTGATATACTGTGTCCGGTGCTCCGGATATGGCCTTCTATATATTGGCGAGACCCGACGCAGACTGGGAGATCGTTTTGCTGAACACCTACGCTCTGTCCGCCAGAGAAAGCAGGATCTCCCAGTGGCCACACATTTTAATTCCACATCCCATTCCCATTCTGACATGTCTATCCACAGCCTCCTCTACTGTAAATATGAAGCCACACTCAGGTTGCAGGAACAACACCTTATATTCCGTCTGGGTAGCCTCCAACCTGATGGTATGATCATTGACTTCTCTAACTTCCACTAATGCCCCAGCTCGTATCCCACCCGTTATTTATGTACACACATTCTTTCTTTCACTCTCCTTTTTCTCCCTCTGTCCCTCTGACTATACCCCTTGCCCATCCTCTGGGCTTCCCCCCCTCCCGCCCCCCCGCTTTTCCTTCTCCCTGGGCCTCCTGTCCCATGATCCTCTCATATCCCTTTTGCCAATCATCTGTCCAGCTCTTGGCTCCATCCCTCCCCCTCCTGTCTTCTTCTATCATTTTGGATCCCCCTCCCCCTCCCACTTTTAAATCTCTTACTAGCTCTTTCTTCAGTTAGTCCTGACGAAGGGTCTCAGCCTGAAACGTCGACTGTACCTCTTCCTAGAGATGCTGCCTGGCCTGCTGCGTTCACCAGCAACTTTGATGTGTGTTGCTAGAAGAGATAGTAAGAGATTTGAAAGTGGGACTTCTCCAACTTCCGTTAATGCCCCACTTCCCCTTCGTACCCCAATCTGATATTTATTTATTTATTTATTTATTTCCCTCTCTCCTTTTTCTCCCTCTGTCCCTCTCACTATACTCCTTGCCCATCCTCTGAGATTCCCCCCTCCCCCTTTCTTTCTCCCTAGGCCTCCCGTCCCATGATCCTTTCATATCCCTTTTGCCAATCAGCTTTCCAGCTCTTGGCTCCATCCCTCCCACTCCTGTCTTCTGCTATCATTTCGGATCTCTCCCTCCCCCTCCCACTTTCAAATCTCTTACTAGTTCTTCTTTCAGTTAGTCCTGACGAAGGGTCTCGGCCCGAAATGTCAACTGTACCTCTTCCTATAGATGCTGCCTGGCCTGCTGCATTCACCAGCAACTTTGATGTGTGTTGCTTGAATTTCCAGCATCTACAGAATTCCTCGTGTGAACACCAACCCCGTATTGGTGGCGGTCTATTAAAATGGTGTGATCCACAGTATCGAACGCTGCGCTGATGTCAAGAAGAATTAGAATGGCAGGGTCACCTGAGTCGATAGAGAGGAGCAGGTCATCGTACACTTTCAGCAGGGCAGACTCTGTGCTATGATAAACCTTAAAATTGACTGAAATCTTTCCAAAATGTTGTTTTGGTGTAAGTAGGGCAGCAATTCACTGAGAATAACCTGAAGTTCGGTGGTCAACCATAAGCCTAACTAGAGATATTGTAATGTTTTGTTTTTACTCTGTTCGCGTTCCAGCTTGATACTATTCTCGATTCCAGCCTCAGATACACCAGCACTAGGGTCCCAGCTATCCTCATCAAGGTCTTTCGTCAGAAGACGGTATTCATGGGTTCAAACATCCATTCAGAAATTGGAAGGCAAAGGGCAGGAAGCTGATCCTGAATCATTGAATGTGTGCCTTCAAGCTTCTGTACCTCCTTCCTGACGCTAGCAATGAAAACAAGGCATGACCTGGCTAATGGGGATGCTTAACGATGGATGCCACCTTTTTGAGGCATCGCTCCTTGAAGACGTCCTGAATTCTACGTAGGTTAATGGCCATGATGGAGATAGAGTCCACTAATCTCTGGATACAAATCCAAAGCTAACCATCAGCCCTGTATCAAACTAATCCACAGTCTAATACAAATATTTCAAAGTTTCAAAAAACTGCGGAATGAAGTATCTCTCTGAGCTTGCCTTTAAAACCTATTGTCTATTAAGTTCATCTTCTCTGCTTCATTTGGTCTCATTAGCAGAGATTGGAAGGTTTTTAAAAAGAATGACCACAATCAGAGACAAAATCCATCACTTGTTTTTCATGCTAAAGTCGCATATTTCAGATTTCTTCCACGCTTTCTGTAGGAGGGCTGACGTGCTTCCCGAAGGAGCTTTGTGTTGGTGAGGTTGTAAAGGAGCTTTTGATAAAGGTTTTCAGTCTTTTCCCTTTGCATGCATGTTTTGTGTCTCTTTGCTTTCATGTGCATGTGTGAACATGTTGGGTGTAATATTTATTGTCAACACTGCACTCACTCTCAGCTTCCGGTTGTTTTTTCTATCAATACCTGATACTGATCTTAGTAAAACAAAAGCCTGTTGGGTTATAAACACAAGAGAGTGCAAATGTTGGCAATCTAGAGTAACACACACATAATGCTGGAGGAACTCAGCAGATCAGGCAGCATCTATGGAGAGAAATAAAGCGCCAACATTTCAGACCAAGACTCTTCATCAGGATCAATCAACTTCAAACAGTTAGTAAAGCCCACTGATTCTCAAGTTAGATTATGATGATGACTCTGAGTGATGAAATACCACCTTGTTGCTTGCAAGGATGCAATCCCTTTTCTCAGTTCCTACATTTCCACTGTATTTGTTCTTGTGATGAGGCTTTCTATTCTAGGACATCTGAGCTAGCCTCCTTTTTTGGAAAGCAGAATTCCCTACCTCCCGTTGCTATTGATGCAGCTTCACACACATCTCTTATATTTCCTGTCTGCCTTCCCTTGGCCAAACCACCCCCGCCCTCCTAGGATAGCACTCTCCTAGTCCTCACCTACCACCCCAAGAGCCTATGCAGCCAATGTATCATTCTCTGAAACTTCTGCCATCTTCAATGGGATCTCACTACCAGGCGCATCTTCCCCTCCCTTCCCTTTTCACAAGATTGCTCTCTCAAGGTCTCCCTTGTCGTCTCGTTCCTTTCACTAACCCCCTCCCGGCACTTATTCTTGGAACAATTCTCAGTATTATACATGCCCCTACACCTCCAACTTCATGACCATCCTGGACCCTAAGTGAGGTGATATTTCATATGTGAATCCATTGGTGTCACTTATTGGATCCAGTTTTCCTGGTTCTGTCTCGTCTTCATCAATGACACCTAAACCAGACTTGACCTCTGCACTTTACTCTGTCAGTCTTACCTACCAGATCTCCAGGTGGTGAGCCATTTTAACTCTACTTTCCAACTACCCCTTTTCCTGTTTTAAAACAATTGTTGGAAAGCAATTTTCTAGCTTGAAATTTACTGATATGATAGGTTAAACAGACTGCTATTAAATACTGCCAAGAGACTACATTATAGTATAATCTTTGCAAGATCCAAACTCCTCTCAAATGACTCGTGTTGTGAATTGTGATCAAATATTGTTGCTGTTTTAATGCAAGTTGTTGTCATCTTTTCATACCTTTCCATGTACAATGGTTAAGTAACAAGAAGACCGGAGAATAATACTCTTTCTCGTATGTAACTTCCCTCATTCCAACATAAAGTGTTACAGGTTCTACACTCGGAAAGCATTCTCATAACTTCAACAGTCCATACAATGTTCAGAGGGACACAGCTGGTGGCAAGAGAGGAAGCATACATTCAGATCCCAATTATCATCAACTTTAAATCAATAGATCTTCAGATTCCATATACCCAGAAGTGGGAATTAAAACCAACCACTCTGACCTACAGTTACATTTGTGACTAATAGTTACTGATTGCATCAGTCCTTTGCATCTCATATAAAGGAAAGCCTTCTGTCATTTGTGAACTGGTGGTTAAAATCTTCCAGGCTCCCTCTCCATGAAACAGGATGGGGAACACACGTGCTTGAGTGATGTCAGGGAGTATCTGTAGAAAGGGAAACAAAGTTCATGTTTCAGGCTTCCACTGATGCTTGGAGTATTGTGAATTCCACTTGGAATAATGTGAGCTGCGTTGGGCTGCTTACCTAAGAAGGTAAATGCTAACATTGGAGAGCGGTCAAAGAAGGTTCACAAGAATGATTCCGGGATTGAAAGGCTTGTCATATGAGGAGTGTTTGATGGCTCTGGGCCTGTACTCACTGGAATTCAGAAGAATGAAGGGTGATCTCTTTGAAATGTTGAATGTGAATATGACTCAATAGAATCAATGTGGAGAGGATGTTTCCTGTGGTGGGACAGTCTAATACCAGAGGGACACAGCCTCAGAATAGAGGGACGTCCTTTTAGAACAGAGATGAGGAGAAATTTCTTCGCCCAGAGAGGTCATTGGATATATTTAAGGCAGAGGTTGATAGGTTCTTGATTAGTCAGGGCATGAAGAGATATGGGGAGACTACAGGAGATTGGGGCTGACAGGGAAAACGGATCAGTCATGATGAAATGGCGGAGCAGATCCAATGGGCCAAATGGCCTAATTCTGCTCCTAGATCTTAAGGTCTTGTGGATGCTGCCTGGCCTGCTGAGTGATTCCAGCATTTTCTGCTTTTATTTTAGATTTCTGACATCTGTGGGTTTTTGCACTTACTGATGAGAACGTTGATGTGATAGATACAAAGCATATTGTCATTGTGATACTGGAGGATCATTGATACCTGTGAAACCTAAACCACACTTATTTTAACAAGCACATGGCTAACCCTGAGGTCTTACTTTGAACAACCTTCCAAGTATTCCCAGATGATTCCAATTTGGCAAGGTCCTGTACGGGCAGATAACTTGTTCATTCATACCAAACTCCTGTGTATCACTATTGAAGGCCAGTCATAAATCAGACCCATGGATGGCAAAACAAAATCTGACACACGATCAACTGCAGGTGCTGAAGCAACAGGGGAAAAATTAACACTGGAGGAACTCAAAGGGTCAGGCAGCATCTATGGAGGAAATTCGTCCAGATTAAAGGTCTCATGGTCTGTCCATTTCTCCCCATTGTTGCTGCCTGACCTGCCGAATTCCTTCAGGACTGTGTACTGAAACAAAAACAGACCTCAATGTAGGGGCATGTGATGGAAAGTCCAAACATACAAATTAAGAACAAGCAGAAGCTATTCAGGTCCACAAACCTGCTCAATCTTTCAGTAACATCATCATTCATCTCAGTGTAACCTCTGTTATGAACCCTTTCGATCAGAGGGAGACCTCAAAGCACCTCAGACCTCAGCACTCTACTTCACCTGAATATCATTAATTTACCTGATTGTGGCTTGTTTTACCTGTTAATTGCTCCCTGAAGTCTTGAACAAGCCTTTCCATAATGATATTCATTCTAGTGACCTGTGTAACTGCATTGATTCTTCTGTGAATAAACTCTTGTTGGTGTTTCATACTCAAGCCTTCAGTTACTCCATACCAGGTTTCATATGGCTGAGTTCATCATTACAGCTGTGTATGGCATCAGCCTGACAAGGAGAAGCTGTTGAGTGACATGAACATAGAAACATAGAAACATAGAAAATAGGTGCAGGAGTAGGCCATTCGGCCCTTCGAGCCTGCACCGCCATTTATTATGATCATGGCTGATCATCCAACTCAGAACCCCGCCCCAGCCTTCCCTCCATACCCCCTGACCCCCGTAGCCACAAGGGCCATATCTAACTCCCTCTTAAATATAGCCAATGAACTGGCCTCAACAGTTTCCTGTGGCAGAGAATTCCACAGATTCACCACTCTCTGTGTGAAGAAGTTTTTCCTAATCTCGGTCCTAAAAGGCTTCCCCTTTATCCTCAAACTGTGACCCCTCGTTCTGGACTTCCCCAACATCGGGAACAATCTTCCTGCATCTAGCCTGTCCAATCCCTTTAGGATCTTATACGTTTCAATCAGCTCCCCCCTCAATCTTCTAAATTCCAACGAGTACAAGCCCAATTCATCCAGTCTTTCTTCATATGAAAGTCCTGCCATCCCAGGAATCAATCTGGTGAACCTTCTTTGTACTCCCTCTATGGCAAAGATGTCTTTCCTCAGATTAGGGGACCAAAACTGCACACAATACTCCAGGTGTGGTCTCACCAAGCCCTTGTACAACTGCAGTAGTACGTCCCTGCTCCTGTACTCAAATCCTCTCGCTATAAATGCCAGCATACCATTTGCCTTTTTCACCGCCTGCTGTACCTGCATGCCCACTTTCAATGACTGGTGTATAATGACACCCAGGTCTCGTTGCACCTCCCCTTTTCCTAATCGGCCACCATTCAGATAATAATCTGTGTTCCTATTTTTGCCACCAAAGTGGATAACTTCACATTTATCCACATTAAATTGCATCTGCCATGAATTTGCCCACTCACCCAACCTACCCAAGTCACCCTGCATCCTCTTAGCATCCTCCTCACTGCTAACACTGCCACCCAGCTTCGTGTCATCTGCAAACTTGGAGATGCTGCATTTAATTCCCTCATCCAAGTCATTAATATATATTGTAAACAACTGGGGTCCCAGCACTGAGCCCTGCGGTACCCCACTAGTCACCGCCTGCCATTCTGAAAAGGTCCCGTTTATTCCCACTCTTTGCTTCCTGTCTGCTAAACAATTCTCCACCCACACCAATACCTTACCCCCAATACCTGTGCTTTAAGTTTGCACACTAATCTCCTGTGTGGGACCTTGTCAAAAGCCTTTTGAAAATCCAAATATACCACATCCACTGGTTCTCCCCTATCCACTCTACTAGTTACATCCTCAAAAAATTCTATGAGATTTGTCAGACATGATTTTCCTTTCACAAATCCATGCTGACTTTGTCCGATCATTTCACCGCTTTCCAAATGTGCTGTTATCACATCCTTGATAACTGACTCCAGCAGTTTCCCCACCACCGACGTTAGGCTAACCGGTCTATAATTCCCCTGTTCCTTTTTTAAAAAGTGGGGTTACATTAGCCACCCTCCAATCCTCAGGAACTAGCCCAGAATCTAACGAGTTTTGAAAAATTATCACTAATTCATCCACTATTTCTTGGGCTACTTCCTTAAGCACTCTAGGATGCAGACCATCTGGCCCTGGGGATTTATCTGCCTTCAATCCCTTCAATTTACCTAACACCACTTCCCTACTAACATGTATTTCGCTCAGTTCCTCCATCTCACTAGACCCTCTGTCCCTTACTATTTCTGGAAGATTATTTATGTCCTCCTTAGTGAAGACAGAACCAAAGTAATTATTCAATTGGTCTGCCATGTCCTTGCTCCCCATAATCAATTCACCTGTTTCTGTCTGCAGGGGACCTACATTTGTCTTTACCAGTCTTTTCCTTTTTACATATCTATAAAAGCTTTTACAGTCTGTTTTTATGTTCCCTGCCAGTGTTCTCCCATAATCTTTTTTCCCCTTCCTAATTAAGCCCTTTGTCCTCCTCTGCTGAACTCTGAATTTCTCCCAGTCCTCAGGTGAGCCACTTTTTCTGGCTAATTTGCATGCTTCTTCTTTGGAATTGATACTATCCCTAATTTCTCTTGTCAGCCACGGGTGCACTACCTTCCTTGATTTATTCTTTTGCCAAACTGGGATGAACAATTGTTGTAGTTCATCCATGCAACCTTTAAATGCTTGCCATTGCATATCCGCCGTCAATCCTTTAAGTGTCATTTGCCAGTCTATCTTAGCTAATTCACGTCTCATACCTTCAAAGTTACCCCTCTTTAAGTTCAGAACCTTTGTTTCTGAATTAACTATGTCACTCTCCATCTTAATGAAAAATTCCACCATATTATGGTCACTCTTACCCAAGGGGCCTCTCACGACAAGATCGCTAATTAACCCTTCCTCATTGCTCAAAACCCAGTCCAGAATAGCCTGCTCTCTAGTTGGTTCTAGGAACCAACATGTGCTCCAGGAAATCCTAACCTCACTGCAGAAGTTCGTCTGAGTTTGGTTCTAGTTCTGAGCACTGGCCTGTGTATCTTGCCATGGATTTCCTTAACCCATGTGAAGGGTCATTAAACCTATTGGCCCCTGAGCAACTTGATGGCAATCCTGAGTCTTGCCAAGGATTTTTGATACAATGCTCTTTAGTATTTGAGTTGCAGCCTTCCAAGTTCCATGGCGCTATGGGAAAAGGATTTACCTAGCTGCTTTGATGTAGACCACTTTACACAAACAATAAGGAGAGTGTCGAACCAACCACCAGTGGTCAGGGTACAGCCAACAGGTTCTACCATCTATGTCAGGACGGCTTGTCTGTAATGGATTAAACTATAGAATTCCATACTTTGGCTGGAGAGAGCAGTTGGAACATGGAGCCACTAACCAGCACATGTTATCAGGGTCTTAGTAACGACATTAAGGATGGATAGCAGCCAGAGACTAGTTCAGGATCTGGAGATTCTCATATACCTGACAATCCAGAGAGATAAATCCCTGAGAGGGGGAGAGAACTTTTCACAAAGAACTTATCTTCATGCCTGATCAATATCTTCTTTGACCCCACATTCAAGAAAAAAAACACAAAAATCACTCCACCGACTCCTCTACGTGAGGAGCCAATGCAAATCAACAGAACCAGGTTCTCTCCATCTAAGCGGGAGAGATGAACAAGGGAGAAATGCTGTGTTTATTGCAGAAAGGCTAGCCACTATCACTCTTTTTGTCCTGAATTATCAGGAAATTCCCAAGACCATCCAGGAAGTGGAGGACTGTGAAGGTCCCTAATTTTTCTTCTTCTGCCTTGTTGCTTTTGGAATGGCACTACCTTCTCTTTTATTGTGGGAGGAACATCAGCACATCCTTGGAGGCTTTGTTGACTCCAGTGTTACGGGTCATTTCCTAGATCTGGGGCAGGCCAGATGCATTAACGTGCTCTTTTCCCATCTAGACCAGCCAGTCTTCACCATGGCTCTGGATGGGAGACTAGTGGTCTCAAGGCAAATTTGTCTTCTTACCTCTCCTCTAAAAATTACTGTTAAACTGCATGTGGAATCTGTTCAATTTTTTCTTATCCGTTCCCCTGAGATTCCACTCATTCTTGATCATTCTTGGCTGGCTTTCCACAACCAACTTATCAATTAGTCCACTGGTACTCTCCAGGGTTGGTCAGCCTCATACCTGACCAATTATTTACCTTCTGAGTTGCTGCAAGATCTCCTGAGATGCCTGCAAGATCTTTTGAGCCACTTCCTGTTTCTCCTGATTCCTCTCCAGATTTCTCTGAGCCGGATCCTATTTCACCTGAATTGTCTTGAGTGCTTACTGATTATTATGACTTGCTGAGGTACTTAACAAAAAGAAACCCTCCAGACTTCCACCTCATTGGGATTACGATTGTGATTTTGACTTGCTAACCGACACTACTCCTCCTCAGGGAAGATTTTATTCTTTCTGCCACCAAGGGAAAACTATGGAGGGGTACATTCAGGAAGCACTGGAGTCTGGGTTTATTTAACTATCCACATATCCCACTGGTGCTGGTTTCTTTTTTGTATCTAAGAAGGATGGTGGCTTAAGGCCATGCATCAATTATAGGGGTTTAAACAAGTTTACCATCAAGGACGGATACCCGCTTCCACTCATGAACAACACTTTTGAGCTGCTACAGTGGCCACCATTTTTACAAAGCTTGAGCTCTGGAATGCTTACGATCTTATTTGCACTCAAGAGAGGAATGAGTGGAACGCTTCCACTGGCCATTATGAATACCTTCGGCATGGTGAACGCTCTGACGGTATTGCAGAGCTTAATTAACAACATGCTCAGGATATGCTCAATCATTTTATTTTTTTTAATGGATGACATACTTATCACCTTTCCGTCCTTAAAAGAACCTCTCCAGCACGTCCAACAGGTTCTCCAATATTTACTAGAGAAGCAACTATATGTTAAACTTGAAAAGAGTAAATATCATGTTTCCAAAGTTTCTTCTCTTGGTTTAGTTATCTCTAATGTCAATCTACAGGTGAACCCTGCTGAGACCTAAGCCATACAGAATTGGCTACACCAATCTCTGTAAAACTGCTCCAACACTTTTTGGGGATTGCCAATTTTTATTGGTGATTGATTTGTAGTTTCAGTTCTGCAGTGGCACTGCTCACCAGTTTAACTAAAAGATTTGCTGGGCCTTTCTACTGGACCCCCAAGGCTGAGGTGGCTTTTCCTGAGCTAAAACAAAGATTTACAACAACACTAGTTCTTGTACCGCCAGGCACAGATTTCTCTGTTGTTGTTGAGGTTGACGCCTCAGACATTGGAATGGGAACCATTTCATCTCAATTTATCTTGTAATTTATATTGGTTCATAAATTACACCTATGTGGTGAGCGTGTCTTGTGTGGTGAGGTCCTTGATATTGGGTACTGCTTTCCTGTGACAGTTTCACGTAGATGTGCTCAAAGGTAGGGAGTGCTTTACCTGTGATGGACTGGGCCATATACACTACATTTTGAAGAGACTTCTGTTTAAGGGCATTGGTTTTCCATACCAGGCTGTGATACAGCCAGTCATTATAATCTCCACTACACACCTACTGAAGTTTGTCAAAGTTTTAGATGTCATGTTGAATCTGTGCAAACTCCTCAGGATGTAGAAGTTCTGCTGTGCTTTCTTCATAATTGCATTTAAGAACTGAGCCCATGCCAAGTACTCCAAAATAATAATACTGAGGAATTCAAAGTTGTTGACCCTCTCCACTTCTGATCTCCCAGTGAGGACCGGCTCGCGGACCTCTGGTTTCCTCCTTGTGAAGTCAATAATCAGCTCCTTGGTCTTGCTGACATTGAATAAAACCTTGTTGTTAAGGCACCACTCAGCAAGATTTTCAATCTCTTTCTTATATACTGATTTGTCACCACCCTTGATTTGGCTTACAGCTGTAAACAAACTTGAATATGGCATTGGAGTTGTGCTTAGCCACACAGTTATAAGTGTAAAGTGAGTAGAGCAAGGGACTAAGCACATGGCCTTGTGGTGTACCTGTGCTGATAGAGACTGTAGAGGAGATGTTATTGCCAATCCAAATGGACTGGGGTCCAGAAGTGAGGAAATTGAGGATCCAATTGCATAAGGGTGGATTAAAGCTTATTGATTAGTTTTGAAGGGATGATAGTATTGAATGCTGAGCTGTAGCCAATAAAGAGTATTCTGACATATGCATCTTTGCTGTCTAGATGTTCTAGGTTTGAGTGAAAATCAAAGTGAGATAGCAACTGCTGTGAACTTGTTGCTCCAGTAAGATGGAATATTGACTCCATAGTACAGAGAGCTCAGGAGCAGTGTGAGGCTGACACAGACAATGATCCTGGTGGTAATATTTTTTTTTACCCGAGGCAGTTTGGTCAGAGGTACTTAATTGGTGGCATGCCTCTAATCTTGATGGACACCCGGAGGTTACTCACACTATGGAGTTTGCTAAGGGATGATTCTGGTGGCCAGTTATGAACAAGAATATCAAGTCAAATGTGTTGGCTTGTAAGGTGTGTGCTAGGAACAAAGAACTAGGATCACAGCCCCAAGGACTATTTCAGCCTCTTCCTATCCCATCTCATCCTGGGTCGCACAATTCCATGGATTTCATTACTGGTCTCCCTTCATCTCAAGGAAATTCGGTCATCATCATTGTGGTGGATCATTTTTCTAAAGCCTGTCACTTTGTACCTTTCCTAAACTTCCAACAATATCTGAGACAGCAAACCTTATGCTACAGAACATCTTTCAAATACATGATTTTCCCCAGGATATCATCTCGCATCGTGGTCCCCAGTTCACATCTAGATTCTGTTGGGGTTTCTGTCATCTCATTGGAGACTCTGCAAGTCTTTCCTCTGGCATTCACCCATAGATCAATGGACAATTTGAGAAGGTTAACCAGGATTTGGAGAGGACTCTGAGGTGCTTGGTTTCAAGGAATCCTACAACGTGGAGTGACTATTCGCCCATAATACTCTACAATATTCTTCCATAGGAATGTCACCTTTTAAATGCCAATTCAGCTATAATCCTGCATTATTTCTGGAGCAGAAATCTTAGGTGGATGTTCCGTCAGCTGAGCAATTAATTCAGGCAGAAATAGTCAAAGGCCAGGAAAGCCCTGCTGGCCAGTTCTCAACAACATCAACGTCATGCTAACCACTAGAGATGGCAAGGTCCACCCTCTTATTCCAGAGAGCGAGTGTGACTATCAACCAAAGATCTTCCCATTATATCAGTTGGCTTCCCATTATATCAATTCTTTTAAGATTCTTTGCCAGATCAACTTTGTTACTTAACATCTGCAACTTCCATGCACCATGTGAATCCACCCTACTTTTCATGTGTCCCATCATAAACCTATACTTCCTAGCTCCTTGGCTCCTGTCTCCAGGCCTCTTCCACCTCCCCTTTTACTGATGTACAACTGATGTATACAGTTTGACGACTGTTGGATTCCCACATGGTATGTTGCAAGATGCAATATTTGGTGGACTGGGAAGGATATGAACCAGAGGAGAAATTTGGGTTCTTTCTTGGGGAATTTTGCATCATGAGTTGATACAGAGGTTCATAACCAACATTCTGATTGTCCTGGTCTATCAGGAGCTGGCCGTAGGAGAGGGGGGATCCTGTCATGAACCCTTTGGATCAGTAGTAACTGTGAGTTCCTTGTATGACTATGTACTATTTAAGTTACAAGCGCTGAACACTCGTCGTTCAGTCTTGAACTAGTTGTTTCACAGCGATGTTAGTTCTGAGTGACCTCTGTATCTTCATTGATTCTTCCGTGAATAAACTCTTGTCGGTGTTTTATGCTCGGGTCTCCAGTTACTCTGCGCGTGGGTTCACTAGCCTGAGTTTATCGTTGCAACCTCAATGCTACACTCCTGTCTACCTACAGTAACCTTTCAGCCTCTTGCTTATCAAAGATCTATCTACCTCTGCCTTAAAGATAGCCAAATACTTCCAATACTTCCAAGGATGGTTCAAAGACAGATGACTCTGGGAGAAAAAGATTTTTCATCTCTATGTTAAACAGTTGATCCTGTGGTTTTTGAACAGTGACCCCTAGTTCCAGTTTCTCCAATATAAGGAAACTTTGTCTCTGCATCTAATCTGTTAACATCCTTCGAGATCTTACGTATTTCAATAAAACCACCTCTCAGTGTTCTAAACGTGATCAGGTTCAAGCCTAAATTGTTGACCATTTAAATCAAGATCCATATCCCAATAGAGAGTGGAGAAGGGGAGTTCGACCCATTAGGTTCCATTAGCAATTGTTTGCTGCTGCAAGTTCCAACATCTCAGTCTGTTCTATCTCCCTGTACTACTCCAAAGCAAAGTTTATTCCAAGTAGGCCTTTCTTCAACTGCAGTTCTGTGAGACCCTTTCTCACTTCTCCCCTCTGTGGTTTTCACTGATGTCCAGCTCATCAACTGTGTTCTTACCAAGACTCATTACTACAGCCATCTATCCTTTCTCAGTATCAGCACTTCCCCATCTCCTCTTTGTACAGCCTCTCTTCTCTCAGTGCTAATGCAGGTTT
This sequence comes from Mobula hypostoma, assembly GCF_963921235.1. Classification (NCBI taxonomy): domain Eukaryota; kingdom Metazoa; phylum Chordata; class Chondrichthyes; order Myliobatiformes; family Myliobatidae; genus Mobula; species Mobula hypostoma. Next base: position 82,123,579 of record NC_086103.1, on the reverse strand, counting down.
TTGAACAAAAATATCAATAATTCCCTTCCCTCACTGATGCAGGTTGGCCCACAGACTTCCTGCTGCAGGTTTTCTATTGTTCTGGGTCTAGGTATTTGACATTTATTGTTCTGTATGTTCTGCACCTCAATTTTATAGCATTCTTTAATTTTATGTAAATCAAATCCTCAGAAGCCAACTGAGGCCCTGGCAAGAAAACACGTTGATCTTTCTCAGAGTTGTGCACCACTATTTACAGTAGTAGCCAAGTATTTCCAGGGAAAGGGCATTTGGAGATAAATAGATTTTCTTCTAGGAATGTCTGGTAGAGAGATAAGTTTAAGTGTTGACTTGCATTCCCCTTGTATTTTGAACCAATATGCAAATATTGACAACTAAATATCTTGACCTTTAAATACAAATTAAGATTCAATTGGAAAAACTCAACCATTGATCTATCATAATACAACTATAAATGGTGCTTTTGGGAGCTTGTTCTTTATTGTGAACGCTGTGCAGCAAACCATAGTGCACAAGCAACCCATTGTTTAAAGCTAGAGATCGAACAAAGACACGATTCTTTTTGCCAGATCCGTTGAAGACTTTAAACCTTAGTGTGCAAGACCCATATCAAATATTGTGAAAGATGTTTATGTATACCAAGAGTACCTTGAACAAATCAGTACACTGAGTACAAATCAATAAATGACATCAGCCTCATTACTGTCACAGGGTGTCATAATGAAGTATGTAGAACCCAGAAGAATTTTCCATGGAAGGAACTAAGAAAAAGAGAGAAATCACATCCACACATTTTCACATCACATTGCACAACCCCACCAGTCTATATCCTCACCACAGACCACAATGCTTTTCAAGGCCACCTACCCACATTCTGACAATGTTCCTCAAGCCTATCCAACTGATGTCCCACCATGTCCCTCACCACCATTTACGATTTCACTGTGCCGCTCATGCCCACTGTGTACTTTCCTGGTTTCTCTTTACATCAGACGTACCTAGCAAGTACCCTATTTCTACCTCAACTTCTTCAAATCCACTTAGCTGCCATAATATTGCACCGTTCATCTCCAAAGCACATTTGCAATGATCATCTGAGCATCTCTTAGTGTCTTCACCTAAAACCTTGGCGTGTGCTTTACAAAAACTATGAGAGTAAGGTTGTGGGAGCTAAGATATTTGGAGGAGGAAATTTAGAAGGCATGCAAGGGTCAAACACTAACACAATCACTGAATCCAGATAAACTTAGGTGTGGTGCTGCAGATCTCACAAATAAAATTCATGAGAGCCCACGTTCTGCCCCTTGATTCCTGTTCACAAGACCCTTCCCAGTGCTGCCCTCCCACTCCTCCATTCCTCAGGCAGGCGTGTATCTGACTTCTTATCTTGCAACTTTAGGCCCCTGTCAGTCTTTGCAGACTTTACATTCAAAGGCAATTTCGGGCTGATATTATGTGATGTAGCACTAGAAATCTCAGGGTTGTATATGGTGACATATGTGAAATTTGATAATAAATTTACTTTGAACTTTGGACTGAGTTTCACACTGAAGTTTTCTTCCTTGAATTTAATATACCTACTAAGGATTTACATTGTTGGGAACATAACCGTTCTGAAGTTCGAGATAAAGTTGTTTCTTGGGCATGAAGTTGTTGAGTGTGCTTTTTCCAAAGAAGAAGTTACTACATATTTTTGGCAACAGGGTGAACTGATTTTGTGAACGTATCGACATGTTTTTCGAACGGGAGTTTCATGTTTCAGATGGCTACGTTTGGAACTATCGTTGAATTTCTGGAAGAGAATGAGGACTGGCCGGTGTATGAGGAAAGGTTGGGACACTTTTTCTGTGCTAATGGAATTACTGAGGAGACTAAGAAGCGCTCTATTCTCCTGAGTGTGTGTGTGGGACGAAGACTTACAAGCTAATAAGGAATTTAGCCACACCACGGAAACCAGGGGACATTCCATATGTCGAACGGGTCAAGCTCGTGGGGAACCACTACAATCCGAAACCTTCTGTGATAGTACAACGGTGTAAGTTTCACAGCCGTTTCAGGAAGCCAGGTCAGTCTGTGGCCAAGTTCATGGCCGAGCTTCGGCAGCTGTCAGAGCATTGTGATTTTGGAGCGGTGTTGGAAGATATGCTCCATGATAGATTGGTATGCGGCATTAATAATGACGGCATACAATGCCGCCTGTTAGGGGAAACCCCACCGTTGACTTTCAAGAAAGCCTTCGAGATTGCCCCAGGCATGGAGATGGCTGCTAATAATGTCAAAGATACCCAGAAAGGACATGGGGATTTGGAGGGGAACGGATGGGGAACCACCTGAACCACATTATGCCACAGTCACTGTCAAGGGAAAGGACATTAAGTTTGAGATTGATTCAGGGGCTACTGCATCAGTCATTAGTGAGGAGACCTACAGGAGGATATGGGGGTCCAACCTGCCTCCCATTAGACTGTCAAAGCTCAAACTTAGGACCTATACGGGGCAGCCCATTCCTCATTTAGGGGTGTTATACCTGGACATTTCAGCCAGGGATCAGAAGGCTGAAGCCAGGCTAGTGATAGCTAAGGGCAGGGGACCCAGTCTTTTGGGTCAAGATTGGCTTCGCAAAATCCGGCTAAACTGGCATGAAATTAAGTATGCACAAACGACGGAGGACATTCTGCAGTGGTACAGTGACGTTTTCAGGGACGATCTGGGCACACTGAAGGGTATGACAGTGAAATTCCATGTCGACCCTGAGGTTACACCATGTTTTTTTAAGCCCAGGTCGGTGCCCTATGCCATGAAAGGCAAAGTTGATTAGGCACTGGAACGTTTACAGAGGCTGGGCATTATTGAGCCCATCCAGTTTCCAAGGTGGGGGGCTCCCATTGTTCCAGTTTTGAAGGCAGACAAAACGGTGAGGATATGTGGGGATTATAAGCTTAAGGTGAATCAGGTCTCTAGGCTGGAGGAGTACCCATTGCCACGGGTGGATGACCTGTCAGGGGGTAAGCTGTTCACAAAGCGGGACATGAGCCACACCTACCAACAGCTGCTGCTCGACGAGGATTCAAAGGAGTACGTCACAATTAACACGCACAAGAGATTATTCGAGTACAATCGCCTGGTGTTTGGAGTGGCATCCAGCCCTGCCATTTTCCAAAGGACAATGGACACTTTGCTGCAGGAGATTCCACACGTAGCAGTGTACCTTGATGATATTTTGATCATGGGGGCTACGGAGGTGGAGCATCTGGCTAATTTAGAACGGCTGCTGAAGAGGCTGTCAGATGCAGGGCTGCAGTTGAAACGTGGAAAATGTGTGTTCCTGGCACCGAGTGTGACTTACCTGGGACACAAGATCACAGCTGAGGGGCTCTGCCCTGTGGAGGACAAAGTGAGAGCTATCAAGGAGGCCCCAACTGCCAAGACTGTCACAGACAGATCATTTTTGGGCAAGGTGAATTATTATGGCAAGTTTCTTCCAGACCTCTCAAGGGTTTTGACCCCACTGTATAAGCTGCTTCACAATGACACTAAGTGGCAGTGGGGTGAAGAGCAGGAGAAAGCTTTCAAGGAAGTGAAAGAACTCCTCCACTCAGCAAAGCTGCTTGTTCACTATGACCCAGACAAGGAGATCATCCTTGCATGCGATGCCTTGCCCTATGGAGTCAGGGCAGTTCTCTCACATGTAATGGAAGACCGTTCAGAGAAGCCTATTGGTTTTGCTTCATGTACCCTGACAGCTGCTGAGAAGGGATATTCAGGGCTAGACAAAGAAGGGCTGGCCATTGTTTTGGCGGTCAAACGCTTTCATCAGTACCTTTATGGACGCGTATTTACAATTTATACGGACAATAAACCACTTAATTGCCTGTTCAGTGAGACTAGATGCATCCCACCACTAGCCTCAGCCAGGATACAGCATCGGGCTCTTACATTGTCAGCCTACTGGTACACTGTAGTGTACAGAGTGGGTGGGAATAATGCAAATGCCGATGCACTGAGTCAACTACCCTTACCTGAGACACCTGTTACTACATATGTGCCTCCAGAGACTGTGTTTTCATTGGAGAGGCTGTCAGAGACACCTGTAAAGGTGACTCAGATCAAGCAGTGGACAGAGAGGGACCCAGTCCTGTCCCAAGTCAAGACTTTTCTTTTGCAAGGTTGGCCCAGAGTCGTGGAAGGAGAGGAACTGAGGCCTTATTGCAAACGCAAGACAAAACTCAATCTACAGGATGGCTGCATTTTCTGGGGGGCAAGAATCATCGTGCCTCCCCCTGGCCATTCACAGATTGTGGAGGGAATTCATGAGGCTCACCCAGGAGAGTCTCAAATGAAAAGCCTTGCAAGATCTTACGTTTGGTGGCCAAGAATGGATCAGGATCTGGAGAACAAGGTAAAATCATGCACACAATGTCAGACTAATCAGAATATGCCACCACCAGCTCCTTTGCATACATGGAAGTGGCCAGATCACCCCGGTCTAGGCTACATTTGGACTTTGCTGGCCCTTTTATGGGGCAGATGTTTCTTGTAATGGTAGATGCGCATTCTAATGGATCGAAGCTCACATCATGAGCAACATCACAGCCCCCTCAACCATAGGCAAACTCAGGCAAGTGTTTGCAGTCCACGGGTTGCCTGACACTCTGGTCACTGATAATGGCCCAACATTCACTAGTGAACTGTTCAGTGAGTTCAGAATGGCATTCATCACATTCGGACGGCCCCTTTCCACCCAGCCTCCAATGGTTTGGCTGAGTGGGCTGTTCAGACAGTGAAGGAAGACCTGAAGCGGATGACAGGGGACTCTCTTAGCATTCGGTTTTCACGTTTCCTGTTTAAATACCGCCTCACGCCACAGACTACAACTGCTCGCACTCCAGCAGAGATGCTGTTGGGTCATAGGCCCAAGTCAAGATTGGACGTGCTGCGCCCAGACATGAAGACAAAAGTGGAAGAGAAAGCAGGAAAAGCAGAAGGAGGGACATGAACAACATGCGCGAGAGAGACGGTTAAAACCAGATGATAATGTCTATGTGAGAAACAATCAGAAATGGCTGCCTGGGGTTATTCTTAAGCAGAGTGGTCCCGTCTCCCATGTTGTTAAGCTGACTGATGGGCGTGTTTTCCGCAGACATCAGGACCATGTGTGCCTGCGTCACGATACCGGCTCAGAGGCAGACAGTTCCATGGAGTTTCCATTTGTGAGAGAGACAGGCTACTGCAGAAGCATGTCCACCAGTGACTTTGCCAGAAGGAGAGATGCTGGCAGAGGGGTCTGGGTCCCCTGAGGAGGATGGACATTCTCACGTAGACACACAGACCCCTCTCTTGCCCCCAACACCAGACCCACTCAAAACACCATCACCAGCGGGGCCTGCTGGGTCACCAGGGGTAGTTCGCAGATCATAGCACACTCGTAAACCTCCTGACAGACTGAATCTTTGACGGGACAGTTCTTTTTTTATTGTTGTTGTTAGATTGAATGTTGAATCTGTCACATTTTCCAGATGTTTTGTATTGATAAACTGTTGCTGAGATACTAGTATAAGTTTTCAGGGGTACGCAAGTTAATAACACCACTGTTTTTATTTCCTAGTTTTTACATTTGGGGAATGTTGGATTTTAAAGGAGAAGTGTTGTAATGTGAGCATTATTAAAAGTAATAGTCATAGTCATAGTCATACTTTATTGATCCCGGGGGAAACTGGTTTTCGTTACAGTTGCACCATAAATAATAAATAGTAATAAAACCATAAATAGTTAATTAGTAATATGCAAATTATGCCAGGAAAATAAGTCTAGGACCAGCCTATTGGCTCAGGGTGTCTGACCCTCCAAGGGAGGAGTTGTAAAGGTTCATGGCCACAGGCAGGAATGACTTCCTATGACGCTCTGTGTTGCATCTCGGTGGAATGAGTCTTTGGCTGAATGTACTCCTGTGCCCAACCAGTACATGATGTAGTGGATGGGAGACATTGTCCAAGATGGCATGCAACTTGGACAGCATCCTCTTTTCAGACACCACCGTCAGAGAGAAAGTTAATACTAATCAGGATAATGGTGGTGGGGGGGGGTGGTTTACTTCCGTTCTTTTTACTTCCGGTGGGCTCTGTATATAGTGTACCTGCCATGCCATACGGGTTATGAAAGCCTCTGTATACACATAATGGTTTTGATGTTTGAGATAAAGTTGTTTCTTGGGCATGAAGTTGTCGAGTGTGCCTTTTTCAAAGTAGAAGTTACTACACTCCTATCTTCCCTGCTGCTTGTTTCCACCGTGCATCCCGTCTGGCTGATATTCGCAATGGCCATTGGACCGTTGGGCAGTTGGGACTTAGGATTTGAGTCCTAATGGGATGGGCCGCAGGTAAAGCCAGATTGGGTTCAGAAGAGCCGACCTGGATGCAGGCCATGATGCTGCCACCCGCTACTCAGAGGCACCAGAGATGATTTGATTAGTTTAGATTATGAGGAAATGTAGTCCTCTTTTATTGTCATTTAGTAATGCATGCATTAAGAAATGATACAATGTTCCTCCAGAATGATATCACAGAAACACAGGACAAACCAAGACTGAGAAAATGACAAAAACCACATAATTATAACATATAGTTACAATAGTGCAAAGCAATACCGTAATTTGACAAAGAACAGACCATGGGCACGGTAAAAAAAAGTCTCAAAGTCTCTCGAAAGTCCCATCGTCTCACGCAGACGGTAGAAGGGAGAAACTCTCCCTGCCATGAGCTTCCAGTGCCGCAAACTTACTGATGCAGCACCCTGGAAGCACCCAACCACAGCTGACTCTTGAGTCCGTCCGAAAACTTCGAGCCTCCGACCAGCCCTCAGACACTGAGCACCGAGCAACATCGCTGCCAAGCCCTTCAACCCCAGCCCCAGCAACAGGCAATAGGCAAAGCCGAGGATTTGGGGCCTTCCCCTCTGGAGATTCTCAATCGCACAGTAGCAGCGGCAGCAAAGCGGGCATTTCAGAAGTTTCTCCAGATGTTCCTCCGTGCTTCTCACATCTGTCTCCATCAAATCAGGATTGTGCACGGTACCTACTTACAAATACGATATCATTTCGGAGCGGCCGCGCGCTGCGTCACGCCGCCATCTTCTCCTTGCGAGATGACATGAAGGCAGCGTGTAGTGAAGCTGTGAGTGACTGTCTTGGACATTTCTTTTGTGATTGCAAGACCCTGTTGGATATTGACTGTCACAGGCCTGCTTCCCTTGTTTGGCGGGAAGACAAGCGGCAAGGCAGGAGTGTTGCCTTGGTTGTAGTGAGGACTAGGCCTCGAGCCACAGGTTTGTATTGTAGCGTGGCATCTGGGCACAGATGGGGGTGGCCTCGCCTGTTGGTGCTGCCCTCCAGTGTTGGATTGGTGGGATTACAGGCTGGACTGCCAGGTCTTGCTGCTCAGGGTCTTGGATTAAAAATATGTTTTTTTACATGACCATGCTCTTTGTTTTCTCCCCCCTTTCTCATTATTTTGAATGCGTGTGTATGTTTTTGTACTTTGGCCCCAAAGGAACACTGTGTTTTGTTCAGTTGTATCCATGTATGGTTTGAATGACAATGAAACTTGATTTGATTTGATTTAGCACACTGTCCTTCACCAGTCAGAGCACTGAGTGTAGTAGACGGGACATTATGTTACAACTGTATAAGTTATTGGCGAGACCAGACTTGGAGACCTGTGTATAGTTTTGGTCACTCTATTATAGGAAAGAAGCGATTGAACTAGAAAGTCTACAGGGAAGATTATGGATTTTGCCCGGACTAAAGGCCTTGAGTTATAGGGAGAAGATGGCCAGGATAGGTCTTTATCACTTGGAATATAGGAGAATGAGGGGTGACTTCATAGAAGAGTTTAAAAGTTATACGAGACATGGATTCGTGGATGGTAACAATATTTATTCCAGGGTGTGGGAGTACAAAACTAGGAGGGATAGATTTAGGGTGAGTGGGAAAAGATTTAAGAACAACTGAAAGACAACTTTTTCACTGAGAGGATGGTGAGTTTATGGAATAAGCTGCCAGAGGAAGTGGTTGTAGCAGGCGCAATAGTATCATTTTAAGAAGCACTTGGAGAGATACATTAAAGGGTGGAGCTCAGAGAGATAGAGGCTGAATGCAGGAAGCTGTGACTAGCTGGTTGGATGTCATTTGATTATTTATTGAGATACTGTGTGGAATAGGACCTTCTGGCCCTTTGAGCTGTTCCGCTCAGCAATCCCTCAATTTAATTCTAACCTAATCACAGGACAACTTACAATTACCGATTAATCTACCAACCGGTATGTTTTTGGACAGTGGGAGAAAACCTGGAGGAAACACATGCAGTCACGGGAAGAACATACAAACGCCTCACAGGCAGCAGTGGAACTGAACCCAGGTAAAGCATCATGCTACTACACTACCATGTCATCATGTTGGTATGGAATTGTTAGGCATGTTGGTATGGACATGTCCCCATGCTGTATTGTTCTGTGAATCCATGACGTAGAGAATTAAAGTAATAATAATCCCAATAATGTTAAATCAACACTTGTTCTTCACAGCAATACACAATATTACAATAAAGTGTGCTCACTACTCCTCACAGAGAAGGGGTGTTATGTTGAAGCAATGAATAGCACACATGATTTGTGGCGAGGGCTGCATACCATCGCAGACTTCAAAGCCAAACGTTGTGGTGTCGCCAACATCGTGGCCTCTCTCCCAGATGAGCTCAATCGCTTTTATGCTGGGTTCGACGTCGCTAACTCTGAGCCTCCGAGGAAAGCCACCGCTACATCCTGCAGCCTGGTCACCTCTGAGGCTGAGGTATGCAGACGTTTCCAACGAATGGACCGTTGCAAGGCTGCAGGACCGGACGGCATCCCAGGACCAGTGCTTAGGATGTGCACAGCACAACTGGCAGGTGTGTTTATTGGCATTTTTAATCTCTCCCTCTCCCAGTGTAAATGTCCTCCTGTTTCAAATTATCCACCATTGTCTCTGTACTAAAAAAGACCAAGGTAACATGCATGAACAACTGGCGTCCTGTTGCACTCACCTCAATAATAAGCAAATGCTTAGAGAGGCTGGTCAAGGATTACATCTGCAGCTTACTACCACCCAAACTGGACCCCCTACAAGTCACCTACCAACACAACCAATCAACAGATGACACAATAACCACTGCTCTACATACTGTCCTTACACATCTGGAGAAGAAGGATGCTTATGTGAGAATGCTGTTCTTGGACTACAGTTCAGCATTCAACACCATAATTCCATCCAGGCTCGATAAGAATTTCAGAGACTTCAACCTTGACCCTGCCTTGTGCATCTGGATCCTGGACACCCTGTCAGCTCACCAGCAGGTTGTAAAAGTGGGCTCCCTCACTTCCAAGCCTCTGACTCTCAACACAGGAGCCCCTCATGACTGTGTACTAAGTCTCCTTTACCCCCTGTATACTCATGACTGTGTCGCCACCCACAGCTCTAATCTGCTAATTAAATTTGCCAACGACACTACATTGATTGACCTTATCTCAAACAATAACGAGGTGGTCTACAGGGAAAAAGTCATCTCTCTGACACCGTGGTGTCAAGAAAACAACCTCTCCCTCAATGTCGCAAAAACAAAGGAGCTGGTTGTGGATTACAGGAGGAATGGAGATGGGCTAACCCCTATTGACACCAATGGATCTGGGGTTGAGAGGGTAAACAGCTCTCGGCATCCACATCACCAAGGACCTCACCTGATCTGTACACACCAGCTGTGTGGTGGAAAGAGCACAACAGCACCTCTTTCACCTCAGACAGTTGAGGAAGTTTGATATGGGCCCCCAACTCCTAAGAACTTTCTACTAGGCCAAAATGGAGAATATCCTGACTGGCTGCATCACTGCCTTAATCGCAGGACTCTGCAGAGAGTGGTGCGGACAGCCCAACGCATCTGTAGTTCTGAACCTCCTATGATTCAAGACATTTACAAGTACAGGTACGTAAAAAGGGCCTGTAGGATCACTGGGGACCCGAATCACCCCAACCACCATCTTTTCCAGCTGCTGCCATCTGGGAAACAACACAAAAGCCAGGACCAACAAGCTCCAGGACAGCTTCTCCCAGCAGGCCATCAGACTGATGAACTCACACTGATTTGAGTGTACTCTGTTACATTGATTGTTCTATTTACTATAAATTACTCCAATTGCACATTGCACATTTAGACAGAGAAGTAACGTAAAGATTTTTACTCCACATGTATATGAAGGATATAAGAAATAAAGTCAATTCAAAGTCAGATGATGCTGAGGCCTAATTTGGAGTATTGTGTGAAGTTTTGGTCACCTATCTACAAGAAAGATGTACAGAGTAAATTTACAAGGATGTTGTTGGGACTGGAGGACCCAAATTATAAGGAAAAAATGAATAGGTTAGAATTTTATTCCTTGGAATGTAGAAAATTAAGATGCGGTGTACCAAATTATAGATAGGGTAATTGCAAGCAAGCTTTTTCCACTGTGGTTGGGAGGGACTACAACTAGAGGTCATGAATTAAGGGTGAAAGGTGAAAAGTTTAAGGGAAACATGATGGGAAACTTCTTCACTCAGAGGGTCGTGGGAGTGTGGAACAAGCTGCTAGCACAAGTGGTGCAACTTCTATAGATGTACCGTTTAGAGCATTCTGACGGGCTGCATCACTGTCTGGCATGGGGGCGGGGGTGGCGGGGTTACTGCACAGAACTGAAAGAAGCTGCAAAGGGTTGTAAATTTAGTCAGCTCCATCTTGGGTACTAGTCTTCAAAGTGCTCAGGACATCTTCAAGGAGCGATGTCTCAGAAAGGTACTGTCCATTATTAAGGACCTCCAGTACCCAGGGCATGCCCTTTTCTCACTGTTACCATCAGGTAGGAGGTACAGAAGCCTGAAGGCACACACTCAGTGATTCAGGAACAGCTTCGTCCCCTCTGCCATCCGATTCCTAAACGGACATTAACTCATGAACACTACCTCAAATTTAATATATATTATTTCTGTTTTTGCACAATTTTTAATCTATTCAATATACGTATACTGTAATTGAATTACTTATTTATTTATTATTATATTTATTTTTTCTTCTTCTTCTACATTATGGATTGCATTGAACTGCTGCGGCTAAGTTAACAAATTTCATGACACATGCCGGTGATAATAAACCTGATTCTGCTTCTGTGAGTTTGTTTCAACGCTTAAGAGAAGTTTGAATAGGTATGGGTAGGGGTATGGAGGGCTCTGGTCTGGGTGCAGGTTGATGGGAGTAGGTGGTTTATATGGTTTGGCATGGACTAGATGAGCTGAAGGGCCTGTTTCTGTGCTATACTTTTCTATGATTTTATGACTAATAAATACCAATCTTACACATGAGGTACAGACCGCAACATCAGAAAAGAAAGAAAATAACTTCATTGACAAATTTGAAGTTGCTGGATTTACCCAATATCTGGATTTAGATTTGCAGCAGTCGCTTATTGTAGTAACTCTTAATGGTGAATAAGAAAAGCTGTGGGCTCAAGTCCTCCTTCTGACATCTGTACATTAGTGAGAAATGATACATTCCAGATTAGATGTAAAATCAAGACCCCCTCAAGCAGATACATAAGATTTTGTACAACTTTTCTTGTGCTAAACATGAACAATGTTTATCTGTTGTTCACCATTGCTGGTCACTGATACTTTGCGGTATATAGGAGCTTACATTTCCCAGGAGTTGTTTAGTAGACCTTGGTGGGGTGGGGGGGAGCCTACTCACAGGTTTTGATTTTATTTATACCATGACAACATGATAAATTAAGAAAAGGTTACAGCACACATTACAGCACACCTTGCAAGCACTTTACACCACAAAAACCATTTCCCCCACTAATACATCAGTTAATTTTTGGAAGCATTTACTAGCTGATATAATAAAACAATTCAGGTTGGATACAAGTGCCATGTCATTTCTCTTTATGCATGAGAGGATAGGAAAGATTTGATTTTTAACATGTAATCCTTATTCTGATAAGAAGATGTCATACGTGATATAGATGTTACATTACATTTGCTTCATGTTAAAGATGACAGGATTTTTAGAAAATATAAATAACTTTGTAAGTGATAAAACACCATGAAATAGGCACATTTGTAAACTTGTAATGTTTTTATGCTTTTAATCCGATCCTTATACATATGCTTGCAGAAACGGTGTTTCTGTTTAATGATTCAGTATTGAAGTCAAGATGGGATCCAGTTCAATGAAAGTCACGGAGAAAGGATTGTGATGGATACAACAGAACTATTGTGTTTTGTGCTCTGACTTTCACAAAATGTCCAGAAGTACTGGAAACAGCCAAAAGCAACGCATTTATTTAGGAAGAAATAAGCAGTCAGGAAATGCATGGAACCACAAAGGATCCAATCATTTGACAATGGGTGTGATACAAATTTCTAACAGCACAAATTGATGAAGCACGTAACCAGCATTTCCATTCATTAACACATTATCTTAACAGATCCTTCTTCCAATATTTGCTGGATATTGTCTTGACTGCTGAAACATTATAAATTACCATCGTTTGAATAGTTCAACTGCCTCATTTCTCTTTGGTAAGGCAATAAATTTGAATTGTTTTAACCGATGTCCCAATTAGATGAATGAATTTACAGTCACTGGAAAACTAAGAACTATGGAATTGTACCTTTTATATTCACAACTTGACACAAAGTACTTGTTTGAATTTATTCACAATTGTTACACCCACAATGGGCTTTATAAAGGGAGGCACAGATTGCTGAGGCAAGGAATGAATCTTTATAAAACATTGGTTTGGCCACAATTGGAGTATTGTGTTCAGTTTTGGTTGCCACACTTTAGAAAAAAGTATAAAGGTTTTGGAGAGAGTGCAGGTGAAATTTACAAACATATACAGTATCCAGAGACATACATTTTGTGTTTAAAATGGTTAATTTGGGATTGTTCATTTTTGGAACAGAAAAATTTATGAGGAAATCTGGAGGGGCTACTTAAAAGAACAATAGAGGAGATAAAGGGAAACTGTTCCTATTAACTAAGTGGTCAAGTACAGGAGGTTATAAAGTGAAGGTGACAGGCCAAAGAACCAGTGACCTTGTGAGGCAAGTGCCAGGGCTGTAGGTTGTTCTGCCGTGGGTGGTAGTGAAGGTGGATACATTTGTAGTGTTCAAACAGGAGCTGGGAAGGTATCTGAGGGAAAGTGTTTGCAATTCTATTGTGACAGTGTTCAGCGTGGTGGGATTAGTGTTCAGGTAACTATATTGCATTTATATAAAACCGGGGCTGACTTGGTGAGCCGATTTTTGTTCGTTTGTTGTAATTATACTTTGGCTTAGAGCACACTCTTACTCTTTATTAAGCTTTGTTTAAAGAATTAAAAAAAATGTGTATAAGATTCCACAGAAGAAAGGTAAAACTGACTTAGAATTCAGTGTACCGTCAAGTGCTGCTTCATGGAATTTTAGAGTGCTTATGGGCAGGTTACAAAACCCAAGTATCCAATGGTGGGAATATTAAATGAGTACTTTGTATTGGATTTCACTCTTAAAGATGATATTTATCCTTAGTTATTGAATGTTGTTCTTTCTTCCTTTTTCAATATTTTTATTGATTTCTATACAGAAGAATACAGAGTCCAAGAGAATACATATCATAAAACAAAAGAAAAAATGTAATAATACCAGATACAGTATATTGAGTCACATTAATGAACTCCTTACTCTATACTCATATAGATTAGATTAATTAATATAATAGAATATAACAATTTTATAAAAAGAGAGATCTATACCCACTACCGAAGTCAAAGCTGTTTGGGAAAAAAAAGGAAAAAAAATTATTATCAGATGATAAAATATGCTATTAACCAACTACTATACTTTAACAAGAAGTCAAATATTATGAAAATAATTTAAAAACGGCCCCCACAAATTGTTCACAATAAAACTGTTAACATTTGTGCAGATGACTGTGAAGGCTGGAAATTCGATTACATGATGTTGCTTACAACTGGTGTGCACTGATTGTACACTGAAGTAGCAATGAGCACCATGACCATTAGACCATAAGATATAGGAGCAGAACTAGCCCATTTGGCCCGTCAAGTCTGCTCCGCCATTTCATCATGGCTAATCTATTTTCCCTCTCAGCCCCAATCTCCTGCCTTCTCCCTCTATCCCTTCATGCCTGACCAATCAAGAATCTATCAACAACTGCCCTAAATATAAAGACTTGTCCTCCACAGCTGCCTGTGGCAATGAATGCCACAGATTTACCACTCCCTGGCTAAAGGAATTCCTCCTCAACTCCGTTCTAAAAGGATGCCCCTCTATTCTGAGGCTATGTCCTCTGGTCTTGGACTCACGCATCATAGGAAGCATCCTCTCCACATCTACTCTATTGAGGACTTCCAACATTTGATAAGTTTCAAAGAGGTCATTCCTCATTCTTCTGAATTCCAGTCAGTACAGGCCCAAACCCATCAAACACACCTGATATGACAAGCCTTTCAATTCCGGAGTCATTTTCATGAACTCCCTTTGAAAACTCTCCAATTTCAGCACTTCTTTTCTTCGATAAGGGGCACAAAACTTCTCACAATACTCTAAGTGAGGCCTCACCAGTGCTTTATAAAGCTTCAACATTACATCCTTGCTTTTATAATCTAGTCAATGACCAACAGCAATTACAGGAATTTTCAGCACCAACCAAATGTAACCTAGATAGAGCAAAATAAATCTAGATTGATAAATCTTTGATTTCCCGACATAAATCAAACTACCGGTCTCAAATTTGAGTATAATCAACAGCCCTCTGGGCAAAGCATTTTTTTCTCCTCTTGGTCCTATCTTGCTAAGCTATCTACTAAAACTATTCTTCCAAGACTGGATTCCCCAGTTCCAACTGCTGCCCTGAATTTCCCTTTCTGATCCTCTAGGTATCAAAGGGATCATTTCTGGTACTTCTAAATTCCAATGTCCCTCTGCACCTCTGCACTGGGTGAACACATCATCCTAGTAAATCAGCTCAGAACTGCTTCCAAGTGAAGTACCGACACATAATTGTAGGGAATGGACATATGTCGGCAGTAAGGTTTGGTTTACTTTGGCATCTCAGTCAGCACAGACGTTATAGGTTAATGGACCTTTTCCTCTGCCGTATTGTTCTATCTTCAGGTAACTGAAGCTAATACCAAGTTTGATCTATCTGCATCTGTGCAACGACACCTACACATTGTGCACCACCATCATGTGTCGTGTTGTCTAACAGCACCACACCTCAGAATTGTCCTAATAAAAATCTCTGTCATCGACTGTCACTGACAAACATTCACATGCCCAGCAGACATTTATATTGTATGTTTGCGTTGGGATGTTCTTTGACCTTAGCAATTTATTTGCAAATGTTTACAAATGTTTCATCACCATGCCAGGAGACATCATTAGTTCACAGTTGATTATGATGTGTCCTCTGAATGCTTGGCCTTTATATACTTTTCAATCAGCTGATTGGACAGCATTTCAGAACCTCAATTGTAACGTGGGGAGGAAATTATACTGTACTGGTATCATCTCTCCACAATTAAAGGCACATCTTGCAGCTTACTCACATTGTCAGCTGTGACAGAAACAATGCACACTCCCTAACAATTTCTATCGTTTTCAGGCAAGGTGGTTCTGAACAATACCAATCCTAGGAGAATAAAGAAACCCCTTATTATGCTCAATGGTCATATGATACAGAGAGGAAAGTGTAGACAATCATGGGAAATATTGGAGTAGAGAATGTGGAAGGTGACAATATCCTATTATGTGCTCTTCTTTCTCACACCCCATAATTTCTTTTCTTCTGCAAGATGATTAAGTCCTCTACTGTCATAACAGCTCGTCCTATATTTTTCAAGTGTCCATATAAGAAACTGCAGATGCTGGAATCTGGAGAACAAGCAAACTGATGGAGGAACTCTGTTGGTCAAGCAGCTTCTTTGGAGGAGATGTAATGCTTGGCATCACCCACCCTGCCTGAAAATCTTAATTATCTGAAGTATATGGCATGAAAGATATAGAGGGTCGTAGACTAAACACTAGCAAATAGAAATAGCTTAGGTGGGAACCATGGTCAGCATGAATGAATTGAGCCAAAAGTTTCACAAACATAAGAAAATCTGCAGATGCTGGAAATCCAAAGCAACACACAAAATGCTGGAGGAACTCAGCAGGTCAAGCAGCATCTATGAAAAAGAGTAATCACAGAGGAACATCTGAAAAAATTTCTGAAACGCTTGTTCACTGCTGTCGTTACTGCGCGGTTGGGAATCTTTCGGAGGATAGGCCTCAAAATCCCCGGCTTTGCCTGCTGTTGGTGACCGAGAAGGAGGTTGAATTGTTCGGATAGAGATGGCGCTCAGTACTTGGTGTCGGAGAGCTGATCAGAGGCTCGAAGTTTTCGGATGACTCAGAGTCAGACTGTGGTCGGGTATGGCAGGGAGAGTTTTTCTTCCTTCTCCCGTCTGCATGAGATGTGGGAAATTTGAGAGACTTTGAACTTTTACTGTGCTCATGAACTTCTTCATCAAGTTGTGGTACTGTTGCACTGTTGTAACTATACATTATAATTATGTGGTTTTGTTAGTTTTTTTCAGTCTTGGTCTATCCTGTATTTTGTGATATCACACCGGAGGAAATATTGTATCATTTCTTAATGCATGCATTACTAAATGACAATAAAAGAGGACTATGTGTCTTCATAATCTATAATCAATATTTTGGGCTAAGTCCCCCCCAAAACATCAACTGTTTACACTTTTCCATAGATGTTGTCTGGCCTGCTGAGTTCCCCCAGCATTTTGTGTGTGTTGCTTTGAGCCAAAAGTTTCATCACTTTGTACAGGTCAAATAGTTTAGCAAATACACTCCAGTAAAACGAAGCTCAAAACATCAGTTAAACTTTTGCTGAAGCAGTTTCTCATCGTTCTATCAGCTTCCCTTAATATCTTGAAAACTGCATTTGAATCTCCCCTTATTCTTCTTAACTCCATGTGCTACAAAACAAACTTGTTCCCCACACCCTTTATTCAAAGATTCAAGATTCAAAAAACTTTATTGTCATTCTAACCGTACATCAGCTCTGCAGGGCAGAATGAGACAGCTTTACTCAGGAGCAGTGCAATCATAATATAACAAACGCAACATTAAATAATAAACATAACAATGAATAGTAAAACACAACAGCCACATGTCAGTTAAAATCAAGTTATAAGTGTCCAGTGCAAGTTAAAAGTGTCCAAAGCAGAGTCAGGTAGAGCAGCTATTTAGCAGTCTGACTGCCTGTGGGAGGAAGCTGTTTAGTAGCCTTGTGGTTTTAGTTTTGATGCTCCTGTAAAGTTTGCCTGATGGCAGAAGAACAAACAGTTCATGGAGAGGGTGTGAGGGGTCTTTAATGATGTACCGTGTCTTCTGGAGGCATCAACTCTAAAAGAGGTCTTGGACAGAAGGTAGGGAGACCCCAATAACTTTCTCTGCTCCCCTAACCACCCTCTGCAAGGCTTTTTTGTCGACAGCACTGCAGCTGGAGTACCAGGTTGTGATGCAAAAGGTCAGCACACTCTCAACCACGCCTCTGTAGAATGTAGTTAAGATGTTAGTGGGGAGTGATGCTTGTTTAAGCTTCCTCAGAAAGTGCAATCTCTGCTGGGCCCGTTTCACAATCCCAGTGGTGTTCCTGGACCAGGTGAGATTGTCCAAGATCTGCACCCCAAGGAACTTGATGTTTTCCACTCTCTCCACTGTGGAGCCGCTGATGCTGAGGGGTGTGTGCTCAGGCTGAGACCATCTGAAATCGACGATCATCTCCTTGGTTTTGGTGACATTAAGCATCAAGTTGTTATCCCTGCACCAGCTCTCTAGATGTTTGACCTCCTCCCTGTATAATTTAAGTTTTGTAGAACAGGCATCATTCTGGTAACTCACAGCAAAAAAAAAAGATCTGAAACATTTCTCATATTTCCCATATTTCTCTGTGACATACAAAAAGGCCATTTGGCTTTTCGAGTGTATGCCAGTTCTCAAAGCAAGCCATCATCCCATTAACCCACTTATTACCCCATAACCTGTACTCTTTAGATACCAATCAATTCCAGCCCAGTTATCTTCCTACCCAAATGAACAAGGGTTAATTTACAGAAGCTAATTGATTTCCCATCTAGGTGCAAGAGGAAACTGGATCACCCAGAGGAATCCCACATAATCTCAGAGAGAAGGTGCAAGCTCTGCACAAACAGCACCTGAAGTTCGGATCAAGCCCAGAATCTGGAACAGCAACACTACCTGCTCTGTTATTGTGCATTCTCCTTCAGGTAGATAAGTAAGGGTAGGTTTTCCCTTTGGAGTGATAGAGGATGACAGGTGACTTAAAAGAAGTATGCAAGATAATAAGAGGCATAGATCAAGTGAATAACCAGAGAATTTGCCAGAGTGGAAATGGCTAGCACAAAGGGGCACACTTTTAAGATGATTGGAGGAAAGTATTGGGGGGGGGGGTGGGAGTGGAATGCCAGAGGTAAATATTTTGCATAGAGAGTGGTGGGTCCATGGAATGCCCTGCCAGGGGCTGTGGTAGAGGCAGATACAATTGGGATAAGAATATAAGAAGTTTTTAGATAAGCATGTGGATGATAGAAAAATGGAAGGCTATGTAGGAGAGAAAGGTTAGATTGATCTTGGAGTAGGTTAAAATGTCAGAGCAACTTTGTAGGCCATAGGCCCTGCACTGTACTGAAATGTTGCTGGGTATCAGATGTGGGATATCTGGGAGACTTCCAGCCTACCTGATGGCCTCATCTGCACCAGGTGCGTCGAGCTACAGCTCCTTAAAGACCAAGTTAGGGACCTGGAGCTGCTGCTCAGCTCGATGACCTTTGGCTTGTTAGGGAAAGTGAGGAAGTGATCGACAGGAGTGACAGGCAGGTAGTCACACTGGGGCCACAGGAGACAGGTAAGTCAGGACAGGGAAAGGAGAGTGTCAGGTAGTGGAGAGCACCCTGTGACCATCCCTCTAAACAATAAGTATTCCATTTTGAGTACTGCTGGGGAAGGTACAGTGGCCGTGCCTCTGGCATAGATTCTGGCCCTCTGGCTCAGAAGGGTAGGGAATAGAAGAGGAAATAGGGGACTCAATAGTTAGGGGGACAGATAGGCGATTCTGTGGATGCAAAAAAGAAACAAGGATGGTAGTTTGCCTCCCAGGTGCCAGGGTTCGTGATGTTTCTGAATGCATCCACAATATACTTAAATGGGTGGGTGAGCAGCCAGTGGTCGTGGTATGTATTGGTACCAAAGACATAGGTAGGAAAAGGGAGGAGGGGTCCTGAAAGCATAATACAGGGAATTAGAAAGGAAGCTGAGAAGCAGGACCTCAAGGGCAATAATCTCGGGATTGCTGCCCATGCCATGCAACAGTGAGGATAGGAATAGAATGATGTGGCGGATAAATGCATGGCTGAAGGATTAGAGTAGGGAGCAGGGATTCAAATTCCTGGATCATTGGGCCTTCTTATGGAGCAGGTGTGGCTTGTACAAAAAGGATGGGTTACACTTGAATCCGAGGGCAACCAATATCCTGGTGGAGAGGTTTGCTAAGGCTATTAGGGAGGGTTTCAACTAGATATGCAGCGGCGTGGGAACCGAAGTGAAGAGGCAGAGGACTGGGCAGTTGGCGTACAAGTGGAAACAGCTTGTAGGGAGTTTGTGAGGAAGGATAGGCAGATGACGGAATAAGGATGCACTCAGCCAGATGGTTTGAAATGTGTCTATTTTAATGCAAGGAATATCATAAACAAGATGGATGAACTTAGAGTGTGGATCAATAAATGGAACTGTGATGTTGTGGTCATTACAGACACTTGGATGTCTCAGGAGCAGGAGTGGCTGCTGAGAGTGCCAGACTTTAGATGTTTCGAAAAAGATAGAGATGGAGGCAAAAGAGGTGGGGGTGTGGCTTTGCTAATCAGGGGTAGTGTCATGGCTGCAGAAAGGGAGGAAGTCATGGAGGGAGTATCTACTGAGTCAGTGTGGGTGGAAAGGGGGTAATAACTCTACTGGGTATTTTTTATAGCACCCCAATAGTAACAGAGACATCGAGGAGCAGAGAGGGAGGCAGATTCTGGAACAATGCAATAATAATAAGGCTGTTGTGATGGGAGATTTTAACTTTCTTAATATTGCTTGGCATCTCCTTAGCACAAGGGGTTTAGATGGGGTAGAGTTTGTTAGGTGTGCTCAGGAAGGCTTCATGATGTTATGTAGATAAGCCAAGCAGAGAAGAGGCTGTACTTGATCTGGGATTGTGAAATGAACCTGGTCAGGTGTCAGATCTCTCGGTGAGAGAGCATTTTGGAGGTGGTGATCACAACTCTATCTCCTTTACCATAGTGTTGGAGAGGGATAGGAGCAGACAATTTAGGAAAACACTTAATTGGGGTAGGCGGAAATATAATGCTATTAGGCAGGAACTGGGGAGCATAAATTGGGAGCAGATGTCCTCAAGGAAATGCACGGCAGAAATGTGGCAAATGTTCAGATAGTTACTATAAAAAATACCCAGTAGAGTTATTATCCCTTTCCTGCTCTAGAAAATTACAGGGATGCCAGGAAGGAGCTTAAGAATGAAATTAGGAGAGCTAGAAGGGGCCATGAGAAGGCCTTGCTGAGCAGGATTGAGGAAAACCCCAAGGCATTCTCCAAGTATGTGAAGAGCAAGAGGATGAGCTGTGTGAGAATGGAGTGTGATAGTGGAGATGTGTGCATGGAGTTGGAGGAGATAGTGGAGGTACTTAAATGAATACTTTGCTTCAGTATTCACCAGAGAAAAGGACCTTGGCAATTGTGGGGATGACTTACAGCAGACTGAAATGCTTGAACATATAGACATTAAGAAAGAGGATGTGCTGGAGCTTTTGGAAAGTATTAAGTTAGATAAGTCACTGGGACCAGATGAGGTATACCCCAGGCTACTGTGGGAAGCGAGGGAAGAGAATGCAGAGCCTCTGGCGATGATCTTTGCATCTTCAATAAGGAAGGGAGATGTACCAGGGGATTAGAGAGTTGCAAATGTTGTTCCCTTATTCAAGAAAGGGAGCAGGAATAACCCAGGGAATTATAGACCAGTGAGTCTTATTTCAGTGGTGGGCAAGTTGTTGGAGAAGATCCTGAGAGGCAGGGTTTATGAGCATTTGGAGAGACATAATCTGATTAGGGATAGTCAGCATAGCTTTGTCAAGGGCTGGTCGTGCCTTACGAGCCTGATGGAATTCTCTGAGGATGAAACAAATCATTTTGATGAAGGTAGAGCAGTGGATTTCAGTAAAGCATTTAATAAGGTTCCCCATGCAAGGTTCACTCAGAAAGTAAGGAGGCATGGAATCCAAGGAGACCTTGCTTTGTGGATCCAGAATTGGCTTGCCCACAGAAGGCAAAGAGTGGCTGTAGGTGGTTCGTATTCTGCAGGAAGGTTGGTGACCAGTGGTGTTCCGCAGGGATCTGTATTGGGACCCGTACTGTTTGTGATTTTTATAAATGACCTGAATGAAGGTGTAGAGGGTGTGTTAGTAAGTTTGCTGATGACACAAAGGTTGGGGATGTTGTGGATAATCTGGAGGGTTGTCAGAGGTTACAGCGGGACATCAGTAGGCTGCAGAACTGGGCTGAGTACTGGCAGATGGAGTTCAACCCAGGTAAGTGTGAAGTGGTGCATTTTGGACAGTCAAATTTGAAGGCAGAATATAAGAATAGTGGTAAGACTGTGGAGGATCAGAGAGATCCTGGGGGTCCGTATCCATAGGACACTCAAAGCTGCTGTGCTGGTTGACAGTGTTGTTAAGAAAGCATGTGGTGCATTGGTATTCATCAACCATGGGACAGAGTTCAAGAACTGTGAGCTATATAAGACCTTAGTTAGACCTCACTTGGAGTGCTGGAGTACTGTGTTCAGTTCTGGTCTCCTCACTACAGGATGGATGTGAATAATATAGAAAGAGTGCAGAGGAGATGGAGATTTACAAGAGTGCCTTATGAAAATAGGTTGAGTGAACCTGTCCTTTCCTCCTTGGAGTAACAGAGGATGAGAGGTGACCTGATAGAGGTGTATTAGATGATAAGAGCCATTGATCATGTGGATAGCCAGAGGCTTTTTCCTAGGGCTGAAATGGCTAACACGAGGGGACATAGTTTTAGGCCACTTGCAGTAGGTACAGAAGGCTGTCAGAGGTAAGTTTTTCACACAGAGAGTGGGTGTGTGGAATGCACTGCCGGCAATGGTAGTGGAGGCAGATTCAATAGGGTCTTTTAAGAGACTCTTAGATAGGTACATGGAGCTTAGAAAAATAGAGGGCTATGCGGTAGGGAAATCTAGGCAGTTTCTAGAGTAGGTTATATGGTCAGCACAACATTGTGGGCCGAAAGGCCTGTAATGTGCTGTAGATGTTTATGTTGTACGTTCAATGTTCTAGATTCTATTTTCTATATAAGTGTTAAGCTACTGGTGCTTACATGGTGTTGATGCCCCTGCAGTGTCGATAGGTACGGAATTCTGTGGACAATGCTCCCTAATCCTTTCTTCTATTTTCCATTGATTCACACATCGATCCACTGTTACCTGTTGACATAGTTTCTGTCTACATTATCTATCTTAGCAGCAAAATTTACAACTTCTCACCAACAATGAACAAAATTTCCTGTCATCTATTTGATTGTTTTCCATTTAAACTTGCCTTCTTTTTCTTGACTGATCAACAACCAGCATTCATTGACATCCCTTTAACTTTTGTCCATCAGTTAATTTCAAACTTCAACATTAGGTCAAAGTAAATTTTTCCTTCAGCCGAAACAGAAAAATAAGAAGCAGAAATAAATTATTCAGAACTTTGATCTTGCTCAGTCATTCAAAATGATTACAGTTGATCTGACTGTACGCTCAGTCGGTGATAACCTTTCACACTTTAGACCCATTTAACTTTGCCTTAAAATACTCAGAAAATGCTTCCATCACCCTATGAGGGATAGAGTTCCAAAGACTCATCTCCCTCTAGGAGAATATTTGTTTTCACCTGTCTGCTAAATGGTGGCTCCTCATTATACGCTCAATGGCCATTTTATGAGGTAAAGGTGTGCAACACACTGGTCTTCTGTTGCTGTAGCCCACCCACTTCAAAGTTCAATGTGGTGTGCATTCAGAGATGTTATTACGCACAGGACTGTTACAGCATATGGTTATTTGAGTTACCGTCACATTCTCATCAGCTTGAAGCAGTCTGGCCATTGACCTCTGAACTCATTCATTAAAGCATTTTCACCCACAGAACTGCCGCACATTGCATATTTTTATTTTGTTTTTTCTACCATTCTCTATAAGCTCTAGAGACTGTTGTGTATGAAAATCCCAAGAGTTTGGCAGTTTTTGAGATATTCAAACCACACCATTTGGCACCAACAATCATTCAGTGGACAATGTCACTTGGATCATATTTCTTCCGCATTCTGATGTTAGGTCTGAACAACAACTGAACCTCTCAACCATGGCTGCGTGCATGGAGTTGCTGCCATATGATTAGCTGGTTAGGTAAGTGCATTAATGAGCAGGTGTACAGGTGTACCTAATAAAGAAGCCAGTGAGTGTAGGTTTCCAGGCATATGGAATAAACCGTTCTCATCCACCCTGTAAAGATCTCTCAGCATCTTCTATGTCTCAATCAAGTCCACTCTCGCTCTTCTAAGCTTCAGCAGATATAAGCTTAGAGTATTTTAATATCATTCATTCATGTGGCCTTTGCAGGCCAAGCCAACATTTAATTGCCCTTCTTTAATTGCCTTTGAGAAGGTGGTAGTGAACTGTTTACTTAAACAACTGCAGTCCGTGAGGTGTAGGCATACCCGAAAGACTACAAGACCATAACACCACAGAGTATAGAGCAGAATCAAGCTATATGGCCCATCGAGTCAGCTCTACCATTTCATCATGGCTGATCCATTTTCCTTCTCATCCCCAATATCCTGCTTTCTCCCCGTATCCCTTCATGCCCTGACTAGGCAAGAATTCATCAACCTTTACCTTAAATACACCCATTGCCTTGGCCTCCACTGATGCCTGTGGCAACGAATTCCACAGATTAACCACTGTCTGGCTAAAGAAATTCCTTCCCATCTCCATTCCAAGTATAGTATAGGAGGGTGTTCCAGGATTTATCTCGGTTCACAATGCAATTAGGAGGAGTGTTCCAGGACATGCTGATAAGACAACCCACCTACAGCAGGTATCAGGCTAATAAACTTTCCCTGAGCTGCAGCTGGTTTCCAGAGACCTCAGATAAGTACTGCAGGATAACTTCTTAGAACTATGTACTTATTGGCAAAGGATGTCTCGGTGACCATTAGTCTGAGGTAGTGCAACAATATATGATTGATGAGGGAGAAGTAATGGATCATTTCAAACCTCTGGAGGTTTTTAGACCAATAGGACCATAAACTGGATGAAGATATAGAATGATTGGTGATCAGATATTGTCAGTTTTTAAACAATTGTACAAAATCCAAATTTATCTTTCAGAAAAGACCAAACATAATGAAAACAACCTAAC
Organism: Mobula hypostoma; assembly: GCF_963921235.1. Lineage (NCBI taxonomy): Eukaryota > Metazoa > Chordata > Chondrichthyes > Myliobatiformes > Myliobatidae > Mobula > Mobula hypostoma. The sequence goes on along the minus strand of NC_086103.1, from coordinate 82,098,889 downwards.
AGCTAGAGCACTGAGCAAAAAGAAGTCAGTTTTCAAACAACAGACTGACTTCACCAGAGCGGGCGATGTCAGGGTCAAAGAAAGAACTGGGGGAGGATTGACTCAGACCAGGCACTGCATTGTGTTGAAGCTACAGAAGCTGCGTCTGCAATGGGCAGCACAAATAATTGATTGAGAGTGTCGCACTCTTGGACACACTCTCCCCTGCATGCTGGACTGCGCCCATAATGTAAACTGTGCCTCTATTGTGGCTTCTTCTCGCATTTCAGAAGCCTTTCTTTGTGAGTGGTAAGGAGCCAGTGGTGTGATTCTGAGTCTGCATTGTACCATGCACACCCAAAAATTCGAACAATCCCTTATGATGCTCTGCAATCCGCACCATTGAAGTGGACATTCTCCTAAGCATCTTCTGCAGGTTAGGAATTCTCATCAGTTTCTCTTTGCATTGTGTTACCTGAAAAAAATTCTCATAAGGAATGTAACTGGAAAAAGTACGAATATGATGAGTGACAACTTTTGGGCAACAATGGAGCATATGATTGCTGTCGGAAGAGTTAATGATATCTCTTATTGTGTGGTTAACTGGGAAAGAAATTTATTCAAACATATCTTGATGAAAAAGTAAGAATGATTTAATGTTTCTGTTCCATGTACTTGTTTAGAGAAAACTGTGGTTGAACTAACAAAGATGCCTATGTGTCTGGAGTTGCCTGTTTAACAATGTAATTGTCAATTTGCCATGAATAATTCTAATGACAAAGCTATTTGGAAGTGAAGACATTATGTATGAATATTATTATTATTTTAAAATATGATAGGAATTTTGCAGCATTGTGACCTTTAAATTTATAATCAGTTGCACTATAGGTGAGGGAAAGGCTATTTAACCTCTTGGGCCTCTGTTTTGGAACAACGGTTCAATTTCTTCATTTCTCTCATCATTGCTCAGTTTATACACAGCAAAGGTTTTTACATCTTGTGCCATTTCAAAGGAGCATGGATTCAACTGTAAGTACTATTTAGATTAGTATGAGGCAGTATTAATTGTGATTTTATTTAAATATATTTTATGTAACATGATTTTCGGTTACCATTCTTCCTCTGTGCAAGGTTAATTCTTGTTCTGAACCGACTTTCAGCCTTAAGTTCACAAGATCAACTTGTTTCAAGGCATTCATTAAAAGATTACTGTGTGAGCTCATAACTGTTGTACTTTGCTTTGCTAAGTTTAAAGAATGTTGTCAGTAAGCTGATATTTAGAAAGTGTGTGTCGAGACTTTGGGATGTTCAAAGAAGATTATAAACAATGAAATACAGTTGTCTTTGAATTACAGTCACTGACGTAGAGAGGAAAATAAATTTCTGCTGAAATCAACAAAATTACACATATGTAGATTACAAAAATGTAATAGCAATCAGAAAACTGGGTTTATTTTAGCTGAGTTTTAAAAATTGTTCAGGGTCCCAAGAAGAAATTCAGAGTTCAGCAGAGGAGGACAAAGGGCTTAATTAGGAAGGGGAAAAAAGATTATGAGTGAAAACTGGCGAGGAACATAAAAACGGACTGTAAAAGCTTTTATAGATATGTAAAAAGGAAAAGACTGGTAAAGACAAATGTAGGTCCCCTGCAGACAGAAACAGGTGAATTGATTATGGGGAGCAAGGACATGGCAGACCAATTGAATAATTACTTTGGTTCTGTCTTCACTAAGGAGGACATAAATAATCTTCCAGAAATAGTAAGGGACAGAGGGTCCAGTGAGATGGAGGAACTGAGTGAAATACATGTTAGTAGGGAAGTGGTGTTAGGTAAATTGAAGGGATTGAAGGCAGATAAATCCCCAGGGCCAGATGGTCTGCATCCTAGAGTGCTTAAGGAAGTAGCCCAAGAAATAGTGGATGCATTAGTGATAATTTTTCAAAACTCGTTAGATTCTGGACTAGTTCCTGAGGACTGGAGGGTGGCTAATGTAACCTCACTTTTTAAAAAAGGAGGGAGAGAGAAACCGGGGAATTATAGACCGGTTAGCCTAACGTCGGTGGTGGGGAAACTGCTGGAGTCAGTTATCAAGGATGTGATAACAGCACATTTGGAAAGCGGTGAAATGATCGGACAAAGTCAGCATGGATTTGTGAAAGGAAAATCATGTCCGACGAATCTCATAGAATTTTTTGAGGATGTAACTAGTAGAGTGGATAGGGGAGAACCAGTGGATGTGGTATATTTGGATTTTCAAAAGGCTTTTGACAAGGTCCCACACAGGAGATTAGTGTGGAAACTTAAAGCACACGGTATTGGGGGTAAGGTATTGGTGTGGGTGGAGAATTGGTTAGCAGACAGGAAGCAAAGAGTGGGAATAAACGGGACCTTTTCAGAATGGCAGGCGGTGACTAGTGGGGTACCGCAAGGCTCAGTGCTGGGACCCCAGTTTACAATATATATTAATGACTTGGATGAGGGAATTAAATGCAGCATCTCCAAGTTTGCGGATGACACGAAGCTGGGTGGCAGTGTTAGCAGTGAGGAGGATGCTAAGAGGATGCAGGGTGACTTGGATAGGTTGGGTGAGTGAGCAAACTCATGGAAGATGCAATTTAATGTGGATAAATGTGAAGTTATCCACTTTGGTGGCAAAAATAGGAAAACAGATTATTATCTGAATGGTGGCCGATTAGGAAAAGGGGAGGTGCAACGAGACCTGGGTGTCATTATACACCAGTCATTGAAAGTGGGCATGCAGGTACAGCAGGCGGTGAAAAAGGCGAATGGTATGCTGGCATTTATAGCGAGAGGATTCGAGTACAGGAGCAGGGAGGTACTACTGCAGTTGTACAAGGCCTTGGTGAGACCACACCTGGAGTATTGTGTGCAGTTTTGGTCCCCTAATCTGAGGAAAGACATCTTTGCCATAGAGGGAGTACAAAGAAGGTTCACCAGATTGATTCCTGGGATGGCAGGACTTTCATATGAAGAAAGACTGGATGAACTGGGCTTGTACTCGTTGGAATTTAGAAGATTGAGGGGGGATCTGATTGAAACGTATAAGATCCTAAAGGGATTGGACAGGCTAGATGCAGGAAGATTGTTCCCGATGTTGGGGAAGTCCAGAACGAGGGGTCACAGTTTGAGGATAGAGGGGAAGCCTTTTAGGACCGAGATTAGGAAAAACTTCTTCACACAGAGAGTGGTGAATCTGTGGAATTCCCTGCCACAGGAAACTGTTGAGGCCAGTTCATTGGCTATGTTTAAGAGGGAGTTAGATATGGCCCTTGTGGCTACAGGGGTCAGGGGGTATGGAGGGAAGGCTGGGGCGGGATTCTGAGTTGGATGATCAGCCATGATCATAATAAATGGCGGTGCAGGCTCGAAGGGCTGAATGGCCTACTCCTGCACCTATTTTCTATGTTTCTATGTTTCTATGTTATTTTTCAATGCTAGGCACAAACTAAAATGTGGGTAGAATTGGCTCAGATTGGGAGGGATAAAGGGCCCCTCAGAATATCTATTCCTGCATAAGGCAATACTTAATGTTATTGTAATGCTGTTGGACCACACTCAAATATCAGTACACACAGTGGTCAAAAACTTACAAGGTCCTGACACAGAGAGGGAAGTGTGCAGGCAAATGTTGCAGTGTGTAATATAACTCATATAGAGAAAAGATCTGAAGTTATATTTACCAGCTCAGAGATCAGATGTTTCCGATATCATCTCCTCTCCTGGGCTAAGGAGAGTGGATTTCAGCTCAGTATGATGCAGCATGTTGGCTAGGGCAGCCTTTGGTTTTAACTGAGCCCTGAAGAGGGACATGTGAGCTACAAACCAGAAAAAAAGGAGTCTTGATCTCTGATAAGAATTAGAAAACACTGTGAGATGGTAAATACTGACTGGACTGCAGATGGCCTAACAATGGGATGGATTTTGGTCAGCCTGCAGAGCAAACAGTGAACAGCAAACTGTGGGGCTTCTAAATCAGTGGCTTCTTTAGGGCTTCTACTATCGTCTGTCATCACATTTCCGAAGGCCCCTCGCCCAAAAAAGAGGATTCATATTAAAGCACACTTTCAGAAGCCACACATAAGTCCCAGGAAGTTGGAAGTGAATTGGGTGAGATATCCAGAAAAGGAATTGAAATGAATTGTCAAGGAGGGCATTGTTCTGGCCAATGACAAGGGACTACAGGGGAGGGTTCTCAGACAGGGAATTGAAGAGGGAATGGGCATTGGAGATTAGGAAGGGCTTGGAGTAGAGAATTGTAGTGGGTTATCAGGAATGAGAATTGGAGTGAAACATGGAGTCAGAGTGGGTTATAAATAGGGGAATGCATATTTGAGTGAATTGGAGTGAATTCTCCTTACCCACTATTAGACTGAAAGCAAACAGTCAACGATTCAGGAACAGCTTCTTCCCCTCTGCCATCAGATTTCTGAATGGACATTAAACCCATGAACACTACCTCATGACTTCTTTATTTCTATTGTTGCACTACTTATTTAATTTAACTATTTAATAAATAGATAAACTTATATATGTACACACATACACACACATTTTTCCTATTACTATGTATTGCATTGTACTGTTGCTGCAAAGACAACAAATTTCACTGCTGATGGAATACAGTGTCGGGAAGGGTATTGTCCTGCACTTTAGTAGAAGAAATAAAAGGGTTAGCTATTTTCTAAATGGAGAGAAAATACAAAAAAAATTAGATGCAAAGGGTGTTTGTGCAGGATTCACCTAAAGTTAAATTTATAGGTGGAGTCTGTGGTGAGGAAAGCAAATGCAATGTTAGCATTCATTTCAAGAAGGCTGGAATATAATATAAAAGCAAGGATGCAATGTTGAGATTTTATAAAGCACTGGTGAGGCCTCACTCAGAGTACTGTGAGCAGTTTTCGGCCCCTTATTTTAAAAAGGATGTGCTAAAACTGGAGAGAGTTCAAAGGAGGTTCATGAAAATGATTTCAGGTTTGAATGGCTTGTCATATAAAATGCATTTAATGGCTCTGGGCCTGTATTCACTAGAATTCAGAAGAATGAGTGATGATCTCCTAGAAACCTATCAAACAGTGAATCACCTTGATAGAGTGGATGTGGAGAAGATGATTCCTATAGTGAGAGAGTCTAAGACCAGAGGACACGACCTCAGAATAGAGGGAAGTCCTTTTAGAACTGAGATGAGGAGTAAGTTCTTTAGCCAGAGAGTAGTGAATCTGTGGAATTCATTGCCACAGGCAGCTGTGGAGGGCAAGTCTGTATGTATATTTAAGGCAGAAGTTGATAGATTCTTCATTGGTCAGGGCATGAAGGGATACAGGGAGAAGGCAGAAGATTGGGGCTGAGAGGAAAAATGGATCAGCCATGATGAAATGGCAGAGCAGAATCGATGAGCCAAATGGCCTAATTCTTCTCCTATGTCTTATAGTGTTATGGTCTTATAATCTGGTGATAATAAACCTGCTTCTGGTTCTGATTCTGAATTTTGGGGTAAGAGATTGGATACAGTAGGATTAAGCGGTGGGAAGGGAAAATAAGACTGCAGCAATGGAGTGAGCTTTGGTGTGGACTTTAAAGGAACCAATAAATGAATGCTTTGATGAAGGTTATCAGTTTCAGATGTGGACAATGAAAAGTGAGTTCAGGAAACAAAGGGAATAACTGGACTGGGTTGACAGGAATGCCACTGAAAGAGGCTCTGTGGGTATGGAACAGTCAGAGGAGCTATAACCAATTATGGGTTTGGGAAAATTCAACTTTCTCCATGGGGATGAACATGAAGTGGACAACATGGGGTTTGTTGGACAATGGTATGGGGTAATTGACTAGGTTTGGGGTGTGTGTTTACTGTGGTGAGATAACAAAAGCATCCTTGGCAGACATTTTTCTTGGCGGAGTTAATTCAGTATTCTAGTTTTTCCTGGGCATTCTTGGAGAAATATGAATGGGACTACTAGAATGTGTGTACCATACCTTAGATGCCTTATTTTTTTCTTCTGTTGGTTTGAAATTTGAGGTACCGAAGACTTTCTTCCACTATCTGTTCAGGATGCTTAAGCAATACCTACATTGAAGCTTAGCTGTGGGTCATCCCATAGCCAAATAGGAATGATTTGTGATAGCAATGCACTAGAAAAATATATGGTTTTAAACCAAATATTTCTTTATGTCTTAACGAGATAAGTGGATCTCATTACTCTAAGGACTGAGTTAGTGCAAATTTTGATCAGTTTATAATCAGATTGAAAAGTAGTTCAAAAGCTACAGGTCATCATCTCTGGGATCAATATTCCAGGCAGATTATCTAAAGACGAGCTCTGGAGAGTGACTTCATCAAAGGAATGGAGACACCAAAGATGCAGAGAAAATTAACAGACTACTGGAGGAACTCAAAAGGTTAGCATCCGTGAAGACAAAGGGATAGTTAATGATCTGGGTTGAGACCTAACATGGCCCAAAATGTCAACTATCGCTTTGCCTCCACACAAGCTACTTGACCCATGGAGTTCCTCTGGTAAATTTTTGTTTGTATGGAAGGATAGTTGCATCAACAAGATTTGCTATATGAAAAGAAATTGTTTGGTAGGTTTGGGAAAGACACCACACATGTGATGCACCACACAGCTGGATTTCCTGTCATGCACTGAGTGTGACTATTTGGGTTAAGATACTAAAGAAATTTCTCTGTCTGAATCACTGCAAAAACTGAGGGCAGAGAAAAGAATGTAGTGTTAGAAGAGCACAAAAAGGTTTTTATTTCCTCAAGTTTAAATCTCTTTTGTCCAAAGCTGTTGTTATTTCAGCCCTGCAATTCCATATTTTCAATTTCTGCAAAAGAAGCAAAGGAGAGAAGTGAGAGTAGTAGAAGCACAATGAGAGTTCAGTGCCCAGTTTGACAGATGTGGGGGTTTATGCAACAGCCATCGCTAAACATGACTTAAATCATCCCTTTGTTGACTCTACTCCATTGTCCATTGTGCAGGTATCAATGTGTCTGATTGTGCCTGGCTGCTGTGTGTACGCTCCCCATCGAGGCTGAGATCGACACAATGAACACATCGTTGCATTGCACGCTGGCACTTATAGCCATGTGTCTCATCCAGGGTAAGTGCCCACCAACCACTATGCATCATCTAAAGAGATCAAAGGATGGTACAGCTGAGAAGGTGTCCATTCAAGCCATAAAACCTGTGCTGTCTTCTTGAATGGTGCATTTGCTAGGCATTACGTTTTCCATAGAGACCTATTACTTTGATGCAATTGTATCTTGAAACTTAGTTTTGCTTCCCTGGATGAAAAAAAAATCAACTCATTAATCCTTCTGCTTCTTGGGCCAATTACCCTAAATTTCTCCCCTCCTACTTCTGGCCAGCACCCAAGCAGGCACAGTTTACACCCTTAGTTGCTCTCAAGATTATGTGATAGTGATAGGATAGTTGGTGAAAATTGGAGCATTTCAAACATGAATTGGATATACACTTGAAAATGTAAAGCAACTATAGGGCGATGAGGAAGAGCGGGGAGTGGGCTGCAAGACAGATGAATTTAGCGGAAGCTTGTTGAACATGAAGGCTCATGATAGTATGATTCCATTCCGTGACACAGTATAGATTTATATTAAACCTAGTCTTAATCTTCCCCACTCTTAGAAGAATAACGCTGGATTCCATTTTCTGGAAAAGCTTATTTGATTTCCTTCCTCTAAGTATTTTCAACCTCCCCTCCCCTCCCCTATTTCTTCTGACGGTTACAGAACTATGAGTGATGATTACACTCACAGTCTCTATGTGTGAATTCACACTGAGCTAATGTTCAGGGAGAGTTCATCCAAAACTCACAGCTTGGCCACATGCAGAATGTATGCACATTCCAAGCCTCCTGGCAATGCCTTGAACTACAATTTGAATGGGGAAACAAGACAAGAGTGTGAGGCCCCTCTAATCCCAATAACTACCCAGGGAAGCCTCGCTGGAATTCTTCAGTGTGTCTGGAACATCAAATAAGGATCAGATCAGGCATTACTGTGATGTTTCTTGTATACCGTTGCACGTGAACTAGACTCAAAAGAACAGCGCGGAATTGTGCTGTCTGAGGATCAACATTCTGATTAAGACAATTCCTTAAAAGAGAATGTTAGGAGATAAAACTGATTATGTGATTTATTTTGTCCACATTTTAAATTTTACTTAATTGTATATGTGTATTTATAATTATCTATTAGACAGATAGATAGATACTTTATTCATCCCAAAGGAATCCCAAAGTATCTGTTATGTTAATTTGTTATCTTTTTTTTATATTAAGTTTGTTCCACATTTCTTTCTGGCCTTATGCACGTGTGAAGCTAAGTCAAACTGATATGGAGGTGTGTCAGCCAGAAGGTTGGTTATTCACCTGAGATTAGATTTGTCCCTGAAGAACTGATGAACAACAGTTGTAATGTCACAGTGTGAACAGAATGGACACCAACTGTTCCTTCATCTGTAACCTACAGCGGGGACAATTTACATCTACATCACGCGTTTCAAAACCGTATTTTGCGTGGATGCTGGCTGCCGATGAAATGCCTTCTGCAGTCAAATAGCCTAATGACATCGCCATACAGGAATTTTCTATTAGAAAGGATAGTGGCTGAAAGCATCAAATCAAATGCAATAGATCATTCCAAATTAGTCTTGGCTCTTTAGAAAACTCAGGACAAGAAATCATTAAAGAAAAGGATTCTGGAAGCTTTTACATTTATGAGAATATTGACAGTCACATTGGGACTTAAAATTGAATATTTCACATTGCACAATGTGTAGAGTCAGGCTGAATCACTGTTGAGTGACAACAAGTCATAACAGACTTCCTGTTGGAAGAGGTACAGTCGACGTTTCAGGCCAAGACCCTTCGTCAGGACTAACTGAAGGAAGAGTTAGTAAGAGATTTGAAAGTGGGAGAGGGAGGGGGAGATCCAAAATGACAGGAGAAGACAGGAAGGGGAGGGATGGAGCCAAGAGCTGGACAGATGATTGGCAAAAGGGATATGAGAGGATCATGGGACAGGAGGCCCAGGGAGAAGGAAAAGGGGGCGGGGGGGAACCCAGAGGATGGGCAAGGGGTATAGCCAGAGGGACAGAGGGAGAAAAAGGAGAGAGAGAGAGTGTGTGTATATAAATAAATAACGGATGGGGTATGAGCTCTTGGCTCCATCCCTCCCCCTCCTGTCTTCTCCTATCATTTTGGATCTCCCCCTCCCCTTCTCACTTTCAAATCTCTTACTAGCTCTTTCTTCAGTTAGTCCTGACGAAGGGTCTCGGCCCGAAACTTCGACAGTACCTCTTCTTAGAGATGCTGCCTGGCCTGCTGCGTTCACCAGCAACTTTGATGTGTGTTGCTTGAATTTCCAGCATCTGCAGAATTCCTCGTGTTCACAGACTTCCTGTGTTTGCTTTCTTAGGATCCATCTGCCAGTGGTCCGTCTGGGTTGATAATTCCGTTTCTGCTTGGGAAGGCGAGACTGTAATATTGAACTGTTCCTTTCAATACCCTGACCCAATCCGAGACCCGTCCACTGTAACTGCCAGGTGGCTGAAGAATTCACCCTTTCCCAATAACAACCAGGCTGCTGAAATATACAACAACATGAACCTGGAGGGAGTGTCACCCGACGTGCAACTGATTGGCGATCTGAATGAGAGAAACTGTTCACTGCAAATTGACAACATCCACAAAGCAGACACTGGGACTTACTACTTCCGATTTGAACTGGGTCAGGGCAACAACTGGTCAGGAGAAGGTGGAATCAGTGTCAATGTATATGGTAAGCGGGAATTTCTATGGAGAAATAGAGTCATGGAGCACAGAACCAGGCCTTCCCATGGCTACCATCAAGTAACCACCTCAACTAATCCTGTTTACCAGCCTTTGGTCCATGACTTTCTATGATTTGGTGGATTAAATACTCTTGTAGATATTTCTTAAATGTGAGAGTACCACCGTCCATCACCCCCTTAGTCAGTCTGTTCCAGATTCCAATATACTTTCTCAAATTCCCCTCTAAACTTCTTAATAGTTACCTTAAATTTATGCCTCCTAGTAGCAGACTAATTTAGGAAGAAGTTTCTCATTGTCTACTCTATCAATGCCGCTTATAGTTCTATGTACATCCAACAGGGCTCCCACTCACACTCTCTACTCTAAGAGGAACAAACCCATTTGTTTTGTCTATCATCACACTTCACAGCTCCCTCCCAGACAACGTTCTGCTGAATCTCCTCTTAACCCTCTTTTGGACTCTAACTGGGCCACTCAAGGACATCAATTTTTTCCATTTGAAGCCACTCCATATTGGTCTGGCAGTGTGATTTAGATTGTTGCCCTGCTGAAAGACAAACTTCCTCCTCAGTTTACGCTTTCTGGCAGAGGCCAGCAGGTTTTTATCCAGGATCTCTCTGTGTTTAGCAGCATTCACCTTTCCATCAATCCTGACTAGACTTCTGCTCCATGCTTGTGAAAAGCATCCCCATAGCATGATTCTACATTCACCATACTTCAGATTAGGGATGGTGTTACCTGGCTGATGTAGATTATTAGGTTAGTACCACATGTACTGCTTAGAGTTGAGGCCAAGAAGTTCCACTTTAGTATCATCTTTCTCCACTTCTTTACACCACAGTTTCTTCTCAGAGTGACTTCTGGTGTCACTGTTGCCTCTCTTACAAGTGCTATTAGACTAAGAGGGACAGCCTAACCTAAGCAACGTGGTTGTGGTTTCATAACTTGTTCACTTTTTCGTGATGGACTGTACTGAGCTCCAAGATATGTCCAGTATCTTTGAGACAGTCTTGTATCCTTCCCCAGATTTGTGCTTTTCCGTCTTTTGTCTTCATTTGGTTTGGTCTGTTGAAAATCTACTATACACTTGGATCTTACAGAGCAAGGGGGTATTTATTGTTATGAATTCATTAAAAACAAGTGATCCTCTATTTTTCTACATCAACTTTTTGGGTGAATTGGTAAGGTAATATATTGCACCTGAGGAAAGTTAACATAGTAATTACAAAAGGGATGAATACTTCTCTGCCTCAAAATTTAGCTTTTAATTTTTAGTAAATTGTTGACAGGTTTTGGAATTTTTCTTTTGATTTGTTATGATGTACAATGTTTTGTAGATTGGCTCAAGAATCCTACCTCAATATATTTTAAATTTAGAGAATGAGAGAGTGAAATGTGAAAATAGTTGTGGGGGGCTGAATACTTTTTCAAGGCACTGTAGGTGCAATAGTAGCCATCCCCTTACCATACAGTGTTACAGGGCAAATGAGTCAGGACAGCTATCCTCTGTTTATTTTTCCAGTCATACTGTAGAGGGAGAATGAGGAGAGAAACATAAGCCTCCAGTAACTGGCTGCTTCCATTTAGGAGTTCAAGGAGTAATTCCACCAAATTAAGCTCAGTAACCAACAGTCTGTGAGATATTGGTGCAGCAGTAAAGGCACCCCCAGTATAAACAACATCATTGTCCAGCTACAATCCCTCCTATATAAGAAGTGCCAGCTGGCACATATTAAAGCAAGCTGGACAATTGGATAATTGTTTTATTATCTCATGAGGTATAGTAAAAAAATGCTTTGTATGTCTTACGTACAGATCATTTCATCACATTAATACATTCAGATAGTACCAAGGGAAAGCAATAGCAGAATGCAGAATAAAGTGTTAAAGTGACAAAGTGAAGTGCAAGCAGACAGCAATGTGCAAGACCATGACTAGGTAAATTGTGAGGTCAAGACTCCATTTCATGGTACAAGCCACCCATTCAATAGCCGGATAGAAGCTGTCCCTGAACCTGGTGGTAAATTCTTTCTGCTTTTGTATCTTCTGCCTTATGGGAGGGGGGGGGTGGGAAGAAAAGAGAATGTCTGGGATGGAATGGTTGGTGGTACCTTTCACAATATTGGGCCTCCTGTTGAGTCATACAGGCATAACACAGCCAGTTAATGCTGGCTAGACACCATTCATAATAATCACCATATGGAAGCAAAAGCACAGATCCTAAACCCCACATCTACTTTCAGAGACTCTAAAATCTAGTTCCACTTTCCTCAAGATAGTCTTGAATTTACAAAGTGTTTTTGAAATCTATTCATGCTGGTAATGTACATGCCATTGTACTGACAGAAATATGATACTTGCTAGATAAACAAATAATGAGCAGTACTTTATATTTATGGAATCTGTTAGTCTTGCGAGACCATGGAGCTGCGCCTGGAAAGTCTTCACTCTCCAGGGTGCAGGCCTGGGCAAGGTTGTATGGAAGACCAGCAGTTGCCCATACTGCAAGTCTCCCCTCTCCACAACACCGATGTTGTCCAAGGGAAGGGCTTTAGGACCCATACAGCTTGGCGCCAGTGTCATCACAGAGCAATGTGTGATTAAGTACCTTGCTCAAGGCCCTTGGCTGAGGCTCGAACTCACGACCTTCAGGTAGCTCATCCAATGCCTTAATCACTTGGCCACGTGCCCACAGTACTTTATATATTGACTAGGATATGGGTTAAGTCCTAACAGCTGTCCCTCAGAACACTAAGTTTGGATAGATATGTGAGCTCCTGAGAAGATAGATAGGCCTTGTTTTTAGCACTCAATCAGAGGAGAGTGTGCTTGCCAATGCCATGTTCCATCTGTATCACACTAAGATGCTACATTTTAAGCTGAAGTTTCACAAGTACGTAGAAATTATGATTCCTACCCCTTTAACACAGTGACATGTAAGTATGGGCTGGTATTGCTGGAGGGTTAAATTTTATGCACCCAAGGACTGGATGCAAGCCCAGATTTTCCAGTGTGGGCAGAGTCAAGTTCAGAATGATAAATCAGTTGGGAGAGTTTCATCCATTTTCCTTGCTCAGCTTATTCACACTGCAGTACATTTCAGTTGTAGGGAGCTATAGGAAGTTCAAAAGTTACAGGTATAGGACTCCCTGTGAGAGTCAAATTTTAAAAGATGGGAAGAGTTGAATGAAAATTGCATGTTTTGAGCCAAAATTTCTAGTGCCCTTTGAAAAATTTTGAAAAAATTTTTGTACATGTTAATTGAGAGTTAAGAAGTTACTGTAAACAGTGGAGGGGAGGGAACTCAAGCCACAGACTGAACTCATATCACAAAAGAGAACATGTTGCTTGGTCAAATTTAGCTGCTGCTCAAAGGGAGCAGGTGTGATATGAGATGGCATAAATGAGAGACGGGCAGATATCTTCACCAGCTAATGACCTAGCTCTCCAGCTCAGCACTTAAATGTGTGTACAAGGAGACTGAGAATGGTTTATGCATGCAACCAGCTAGTACTCTATTTGGCTGTGCTAACATGTTAGCATGGCATATGGCCCAGCTTCAGGAGCCCCTGCTCTGGTAGGTAGTTGACCCAGCACTACATTCAAGTCTGGGTTAACCATCATTTTCTAAAGATAGTTTATCATAGTAATTTTATATCAACATCTGTGACTAATCAGTATATCTCCTTTTGTGGTCACTTTGGCCATCACAATTTTCATTCAAAATCACAGTGCACTGTAATCAGGATACTTCCTTCAAAGGGTCCATTCACTATCTGGGGTAGCTGGGTCTTTTGGGTTTAGTGGAGATGACATTTTGTCAGATTCTTCTGGGAAGAGAAGTTTTACCCAACCACAGTTGTATCTTTTGAGACAATGTGTGTTGTTACCGCAACAGCTTGCGAAAGCACATTTAATAAATTATAAGCAAAAGTGATTCCGCAGATGCTAAAAATCTTGAGCATCACTCACAAAATCCTGAAACAACTCAGCAGGTCAGGCAGCTCCTATAGAGGGAAATAAACCGTCAACATTATAGCCCGAGGACCTTCATCAGGACTCTTCCTCAGCTTCTGATGAAGATGCTCAGTCCAAAACGTTGCCTGTTCATTCCCCTCCATAAATGCTGCCTGACTTGCTAAATTCCTCCAGCATTTTGTGTGTCTGGCGCAGAATAAATTACCAGATTGTCGTGCAGGATGTACAAAATGCATTGAACATTATTTCTCCCTCCACTGCTTTCAAATGAGATGTGCAGCTATTGTATCCACACATGTTGTCAAAGTTACCATGAGCCAGTTTAAACTACTCACCAATATTGGTACCCAATCTGCTATCTAAATTACAGTGAGGACTTCCTTTAGCTCTGTCATACTTGGAGGCACATCCCATGTACCTCCGGCATAAATGACATTCTTCCACTTCCTACACCACCCAGGCTGTGACCTTTTTGAAGCATGACGTGTTCTCCCTCCTACCACCTACTCCAGGGGTAACTTATAGTTGCCAATTAACCCCACAACCAGCACACCTTCAGGATGAGGGAGAAAACTTATCCCAGAAGAAACCCGTGTGCTCACAGGAAGAGAGTACAACCTCCACGTGGCTGGCAGTCAAGGTCAGAGTTGAAAGGCAGCTGCACTACCTGCCATTTCATATCAAGTTTGTTGGTTTGAGTGACCACAACCTGTCACTTCCATTGTCATTTCTAACACTCAGTTTCAGTAGTTGCACAGTACTTTTGTAAATGTGGGTGTTGTTTATATTGCTGTGAGTTGTGAGCAGCTGGCTCACTAAAAAGGGAAATAAGAGTTTGTCACGTGCACTAGGATCTCAGGAGCAGGTAGACTGAGGCAGGGTCAAAGTTGGCTAATGTTGTTGAGATATCTGCTGAAGTATTTGCCTTGAAAGCAACCAGTGCACTACTTGATCCAGTGTAGATTCACCTATTGCACACCGACTCAGGACAACAGATAAAACTGCATAATCTTTTACTTGTTGTCTGACTTAAAGATTCTGTCAAGTTTACATTTAACATGTTTACTTTCCTTTCTAACTGTACAGTTCGCCCAGCAAAACCACAGATATCCGTCCCAGAGGAAGTTATTGAAGGTGATGAAATGGTAACTTTGTCCTGTACATCCACGAATATTGACCAAAGAGGAAAAGCTTCTCTGAGCTGGGAAGGTATCTCTGACCTGACAGATTGGGTCCCCAGGACTGAAGAAAAATGGACTGGTTACTCCTGGTCACTCCACAGTAACTTTGCATTCATCCCATCTTACCGGCATCACAACCAGCTCATCAAATGCATTGTCAACTATACACCATACCCATACTCTGATGAAAGCTTCATAACACTACAAATAAGATGTAAGTTCAAATTATTCTCAATTTCAACAAAGCTTTGAGTTGCATGAATGTAAGAGTTGAAAGATTTTCACAGTTAATGGTTTGAGAAAACAAAGGAAATTTTATGAAAATGATTGATAATGCAAATCTATGTCTGCTGATATCGGCAAAGAAAAAAATCTGTGATTATTTTCATTTGTTATCATTAGGTTAGACTAGTGATTCACAGACCTTTTGGTGTTAGTACCCCCTTGGCTCCCTGACCACATCCCCAGTGCCACACTCCCCTACCCTTCTTCCTTTCTGGCCATTACATAAATATTAGAAAGAATTTTGGTTTATGATGCACAGTGAAAGAAAATGGAACTGAAAATTCAAAGCAACAATGAAAAATTGCAAAAATTATTCAGAACTATTTAAAGTTACAAATAAATGATTTCTTTATTTAATTATAGTAAAAACAATTTTCATCAACAATTTTAAAGTATACGTTAGTAGCCTGACTAGTAATTACTTTGTTGCTTATTCATCTTTAACTGAGGTGGATGGACATGAAAAAGTCTCAGGTCCCCGCATTCAGTAATTTCCAGTCTGTTTCATAGCTTTGAAATAATTAGTCTGCAGAGAAACTTCGCTGCACTAAATACGATGTTGGAAAGGCAATAAAGAACACCTTGACCTTTTTCCACCATGCAGGATTATGTTTAGAGGTAGTGTTCTGTAACCAAAAGTCTTGATATGATTTTCTGATCCTCAGCCTCAGCTCAAAGTCATTTTATACGAAGATCAACCATTTCTTGATCCTTCCTGTTAGTTCCTCATTGCAAGTGTTCACAAATGGATTTATTACTCAATCTGGAATTTGGATCAAGAGAAGATCCTGAAGTTTCTCCGACATGTCGTTATGCAGCTCACCCAGGTGGCCACTGTATATTGAAGATCAGCATCTGGTATTCTTCCTTTCTCTTCCAACTCAGAGAAGCTCAGAAATTGGAAATGGCCACAATGGCCAATGTTGCACTTAATTAAGGTTAACTTGGACAGGAATGTGGAGATGACTGATTTGACTTTAATAAGATTTGCATCATTTCTTTGCAACTGAAAATTTATTTCATTGAACTTTGCAGATAATTCTGACAAATAATCAAAGACACGCCTAATATTCTGAAGTTGATTATTAAATAATGCATTCAAGTCTTCTAAGAACTGTATCAATTTCAAAAAGTGCATAAAAGTGTCCCAGGTGGTTTCCTTCTGAGAACTATCTGACTTCTGTGTGCAACAAGAGTTCAAATTATTCATCATTCTCAAAACAAACTCTCAAAATAGTCAAGAATTGAAAGCATGCAATTTGAGTTTATTTACCGCAGTGATAACAGTATTTAATGATTTGTGCAGCTGATCACCTACGTTTTTTTGTGACAAGATGTTATCTGTGAGTTACACAGTGAATGGTAAATATGTTAGGTACAGCTTTTTTCAAGAAAGTTATAAGCCCAAGCTGGTGTCCCATCATTGATGATGCCTCATCTGTTGCATAAGTAAGAATGCTGGTGAGCAGAATATCTTTCTCTTTGAAAAATTGCTCAACAACCCAAAACATTGTTTTCCCCCTTCATATCTCTTTCTACTCCCCTTGCAAATAGCAACTCTTGAGCCATGCTTTCATCTTTTATGAAGCAAACATAACCAAGAAGTAAAGATTTATTGCCTGAAAAGTTGACTCATCCAACTGCAGAGCAAATTCTGTTGTCCTAAGTTTGTTGTACAATGTGACTTCCACATTCTCAGATATTTCATCTATTCTTCTTTGAACAGAGTTTTTGTTGGGCGGGATTGTTTTAATTATTTGTTTTGATGACTTATACAAAGCTGCACTCTGAACCTGCCTTACTACTGGTAGAATAAGTTCTTCTCTAATTGTATGGAGCTTTGCACATTTAGCAATGAACATTGAAATGTATGAAGCATGCAAGCCATTACCGTTCTGTTGTAAAGTGCTGGCAAACATGTCTTGAGATATCTCTCATTTCTGAAAGTTTTCACAAAGTGACTGAAAGTAAGCCAAGTTCTTGTTTGCTTTATCAGAATGTATTCTCTTCAAATATTCAAGAAGTCTAGATGGTTTCATTACCTCATTTGCAAAAAAAAACTTTTTCAAACCACAGACATATTGACTGCCATTGGTTGCTTGATGCTGCTATAAATCCATTTTTCAGATGCTCCACACTATACTGTCTCAATCTTTTTTTTGTTTGGTCTGCTTCTGCCATTTTTGTTATGGATTAATAACCACGGTTAATTGTTTACTGTTCAAATCTATCCTCAAGCACTGTGATCAATAATGGGAAAAGTTGCAATGTCATCATAGATCAGGCAAAATCTGACTCTCTGCCTGAAGGTACATAAAGTGGGACAGCAATATCCCAGTTGGGCTGTGGGCTTGAGAAATGTGATCAGGAGTATTCAAAAGAGCAGATTCTGATCTTTACCCCATTGAGCATCATACCCTAATTCTCAGGATTTGCATGCTCTAATTAGCATGATTAGAGTATGGGAATCGTGGTAGCTGACATTGTGCTACAGTAGTGAATGGATTTCTTCAGTCCACATTTCTCAGGATTTGCCAAATACAGAAGTGTCACATTGCTTTTCAACAATTTTAACATGCTTCAAGCAAAGTCTAAGAGAGAGGTGGGTTAGTAAGAGATGCAGTGATTACGTGATTGTTGTAATCAGTTATGAGGCACCGAGGATCAAATGTTTATATAAGTAATTAATTTCTTAAATAAAGCCTGTACCCCCCCTTACCTTCCCCTGGCCTTGATACTGAGTACCCCCCTTTATCTTTATCTCCCCTTTAGAAACTCCCATAGGGGGTTGTATTCCCCACTGTGGGAACCACTAAACATTAGACAGTTTTGTTGTGGGTGGTGAGATAAAAGACCACCTATGTGTAGTAGTCAGAAATAATGAAGAAGGAAAGAAATTTGACAAAATGCAAACAGAAGTCAATGGAGAAAAGAAGGCAAGGAATGCAGGAGTGAAAAAAGTAGAGCAGAAGGCAATAAGTCCATCTTGAGCGGAGAGAGCAGGGCAAGAGAGTTTCTTGTTACCTATTCATAGTGCTATAAGAAACAGGTGAGTAGTGAAAAACTGCCAACAGGACCTTATCTTTCCAAATACTCAGTCCAGATTTCACCATTTGAGTTGGAAAATTGTCAGGGTCACTCCATTATTTATGAAGTGTAAGCAATTTTGTGCATTCAGGTATTTGAATGATCTTAAAGGTTAATATTGACAATTAGATTATGAAGACACGCAGTCCTCTTTTATTGTCATTTAGTAATGTATGCATTAAGAAATGATAAAATATTTCCTCTGGTGTGATATCACAAAACACAGGACAGACCAAGACTGAAAAAGCTAACAAAACCACATAATTATAACATATGGTTACAACAGTGCAACAATACCATAGCTTGATGACGAAGTCCAGGAGCACAATAAAAGTCCAAAGTCTCTCAAATGTCCCATATCTCATGCAGACGAGAGAAGGAAGAAGAACTCTCCCTGCCATACCCGACAACGGTCTGACTCTGAGTCATCCGAAAACTTCGAGCTCTGATCAGCTCTCTGACACCAAGTACTGAGCGCCATCGCTATCCGAACGATTCGACCTCTATCTCGGTCACCAACAGCAGGCAAAGCCGGGGATTTTGAGGCCTTCCCTCCGAAAGATTCCCGACCGCGCAGTAACGACAGCAGCAAATGGGCATTTCAGAAATGTTTCCAGATGTTCCTCTGTGCTTTCACGTCCGTCTCCCTCAAATCAGAATTGTCCACAGCCCCTATTTAATGGATATGATACCATTTTTCACCGGAGGGCTGCGCTCGCGCAGCGTGCTGCTTTCTCTCCTCCCGCAACTCGGGCAACTTTTTTCTATAGGGCTATCATTCTTTACAATTGAATGAGGTCACACTCTAGTCTCATCCCAGTATTAAGCTGGGAAGGGCCAGGCATAAAATACATCTGGCCTGTCTTCATCAGCACCTGGAGCTCCACTACTGGGGTAAATTATGACTTGAAGGGCGATTGTGACAGATTCATCACATTGATAGCAAACTAAAAATGTTTAAATATCAGGACACACAACTAGACCTACTACCCTTCATATTAATATTGGAAGAGTAAGAGACAGACTCATTGCGCTTAAGACTATTAATGGAATTAATGGATTAAATGTAGAAGATCCCTGAGGAAATAGAGTCAAAAGTTTTAGAACTGGGTTACATAGAGTGATCCATATACAAAATCAGAATTAGAATCAGCTTTATTATCACCGGCATGTGACGTGAAATTTGTTAACTTAGCAGCTGCAGTTCAATGCAGTATGTAAACTAGCAGAGAGAGAAAAAAAAGAATAATAAATACAATAAAACATAATATTAAATAAACAAGTAAATTACCTATATCGAATAGATTATTTTAAAATGTGCAAAAACAGAAATACTGTATATTAAAAAAGTGAGTTTGTGTCCAAAAGCTACAAAGTCCATTCAGGAACTGGATGGCAGAGAGGAAGAAGCTGTTCCTGAATCGCTGAGTGTGTGCCTTTAGGCTTCTGTATCTCCTACCTGATGGTAACAATGAAGAAAGGGCATGCCCTGGGTGCTAGAGGTCCTTAATAATGCACGCTGCCTTTCTGAGACACCACTCCCTAAAGATGTCCTGGGTAATTCGTAAGCTAGTACCCAAGATGGAGCTGACTAGATTTACGACTTTCTGCAGCTTCTTTCTGTCCTGTGCAGTAGCCCCTCCATACCAGACAGTGATGCAGCCTGTCAGAATGCTCTCCACGGTACAACTATAGAAGTTTTTGAGTGTATTTGTTGACATGCCAAATGGCTTCAATCTCCTAATAAAGTATAGCAACTGTCTTGCCTTCATTATGACTACATCAATGTGTTGGGACCAGGTTAGATCCTCAGAGATCTTGACACCCAGGAACTTGAAGCTGCTCACTCTCTCCACTTCTGATCCCTCTATGATGATTGGCACGTGTTCCTTCATCTTACCTGTCCTGAAGTCCACAATCAGCTCTTTCATCTTACTGACGTTGAGTGCCAGGTTGTTGCTGCGGCACCATTCCGCTAGTTGGCATATCTCACTCCTGTATGCCCTCTCGTCACCACCTGAGATTCTACCAACAATGATTCTATCATCAGCACATTTGTAGATGGTATTTGAGCTATGCCTAGCCACACAGTCATGTGTATACAGAGAGCAGAGCAGTGGGCTAAGCACACACTCTTGAGGTGCGCCTGTGTTGATCGTCAGCAAAGAGGATATGTTATCACCAATCCACACACTGTGGTCTTCCAGTTAGGAAGTCGAAGATCCAATTACAGAGGGAAGCACAGAGGCCCAGGTTCTGCAACTTCTCAATCAGGATTGTGGGAATAATGGTATTAAATGCTGAGGTAATGTCGATGAACAGCATCCTGACGTAGGTGTTTGTGTTGTCTAGGTGGTCTGAAGCCTTGTGAAGAGCCATGGAGACTGCATCTGCCATTGACCCATTGTGATGATAGGCAAATTGCAATGGGTCCAGGTCCTTGCTGAGGCAGGAGTCCAGTCGAGTCATAATCAACCTCTCAAAGCATTTCATCATTGCTAATGTGAGTGCTACTGGGTGATAGTCATTAAGGCAGACCACATTATTCTTCTTTGTCACTGGTATAATTGTTGCCTTTTGAAGCAAGTGGGAACTTCTGCCCATAGCAGTGAGAGGTTGAAAATGTCCTTGAATACTCCTGCTAGTTGGTTGGCACAGGTTTTCAGAGCCTTACCAGGTACTCCATTGGGACCTTCTGCCTTGCGAAGGTTCACTCTCTTTAAAGACAGTCTACCATCGGTCTCTGAGACAGAGATCACAGGGTCATCAGGTGCAGCAAGGATCTTCCTAGCTGTAGTTGTGTTCTCCTTTTCAAAGCTTGCATAGAAGGCGTTGAGTTCAATGGCTTTGCCTTCAGTTACAGGTGGCGTTCTATGAATAAGCATGCAACAGTACACTTTGACCTGAGTGACGTCTTTTAATGTACAGGTACCACAGGTACCTGTTGGCATTGGCACTCTGCACGTACACGCAGTAGTATCCATGTAGCATAGATTGAGTGAAATAGCGTCAAGTGTACTGCAGAATAAGTATTGTACTCAGATACTAAATTGTGACCCTTGAAGTTTGTTGTACATGTATATGCATCGACATGTGTGTGACTAGACATGGTAGTCTTTATTTTATTTAGTTGATCGTTATTTTTATTCAAAATCTACCTTGATATCTTTAGTATCCACATGTGGTGTATTGACTATAAGCTGGTGGTCATCTCTTTGATGTTTCTTAGTGGCATATTTAATACCATCTTGCAGGTGTAACTCTGGTAAGTGCAGTGGGAGGTTTTGTTTTAATCTCAGTGGTGCACCTTGAGGTTTATTGGGGTGTTGTGTATGACTGTGTTGTTGTTTCTGTTCTCTAAATGTGGTACAGTATTGTGTTGAATGTAAAAATGCAATGGTTTATCCTGAATATGTAGGTAGCAGCCTAGAAATTCAGTGGTATGAAAACTTAAGTTTCAGATAATTTTTTAGATGTTGTAGATATCATTTTGTGCTTCTTCCTCCCCTCCCACACCTTCTAACTTTCACTCCTCATCTTTTTATCTTCTTCAGTCCCAATGCCCAAAGCGTTGACTGTTTACTCTTTCTCATCGATGCTGCCTGGCCTGCTGAGTTCCTCCAGCATTTTGTGCATGTTGCTTGGATTTCCAGCATCTGCAGATTTTCTCTTGTTTGTTGTTGTAGTTAGGCATACATCTTTTGTTTATAGGTCATCTCTTGCCAATCTTACTCAGCGTTTCACTTCCCTATGACTAAGACACAAAGCACTTTGCTAGACTGTACTGTTTTGTATCAAGTTCCCCAGTCAATCACAAAGTTAACTCAAGCCACCACTCTTGTCCAGTCGGACGAGAATGTGTTTACAATATACAGGTGTATAGATACAGCACACAGATCCTCTTTGTTTCAGTCTCCAGCTCTGAGAAAACACATTTCCAGCAGATTGTGCTTTATCACACCTGCTTCTGAATTCACTATTTTACAAGTGTCTCCTGGTGCATGATTGCTTTAATGTAAATTATTTCAGTTTGCTGGCATTCTTCTGTGGTGGCAACACAAAATATAGCTTGGCTTAAAACTTCAAGGGTGTAGCAATTCTTTATATTTTAGACATACCTGCTTTTCCTTGTAACACACAAAACACTGGTGGAACTCAGCAGGCCAGGCAGTATCTATGGAAAAGAGTGATCAGCTGACATTTCAGGCCAAAACCCTTCATCAGCTTTTCTTTGTAGTTCAATGGTTTTAACTTAGATTTAAGTAACTTCAGTAAATTTCTTAATGTATTATTTAAGATGTTCTCTCACCCAAGGTAAGCAACTGTAATTTCCTAGCACCTGCAGATTTTCTCTCGTTTGTAATTTCCCAATGTAGACTTTATACTTTCTGACTGAGAATTACAGATCAATCTTAATCAATAGAAAAAATTAACATCAGCTGAACAAATGGCAATACCCTTATATTGTACATCACATCTTGTAACAACATGAAGTGTAATAGTTGTGTCCTGTTGAGCTCACTGTAGTTTAGGCTACAACTGAAGTCAGTGCCTTATGTGTGTTTTTATAACTTCCTTAAATCTAGAAGGAATGAATTATATATCGAAAAACTGACCTTGTGCATGCTGGTGGTGTATTTTATATTCACATGCAGTTGTTCCCCTTGTAAATACAGGAAGGATGTTGAATTAAGTGCTCAGTGTTATGGGCAGCACCGGATAATTTCTGTTTAAACAATCAGATGGTTTATGTTGATATTACCTTCAGAAGGCAACACCTGCATATGGTATGCTTTGGATACTCAAGTGGAATTTCACTCCTACCTACTATAAGTATTCTGTGTGATATAACTCACATGATTTGTTGTTTACAACCATACAATAGTAATTCTTAAACATGAGAAAGTCTGTAGATGCTGGAAATCCAAAGCAACACATATAAAATGCTGGAGGAACTCAGGAGGTCAGGCAGCATTAATGGAAATGAATAAATAATTAACGTTTCGGGCCGAGATTCTTCTTCAAGTCAGAAGGGTTCTGAAGAATTGTCTCGGCCAGAAACATCAACTATCTATTTGTTTCAATAGAAATTCTTGTGTCTACAAACACCATACAGAAAATGTTGTACAGGGAGAGAGCAAGAACATGAAGGATATGATATAGGATTGGCCTTTCTCAAATTGAATGTGGGAACAGCTAGAAAGGGTAAATGATCTCCAGATAATTTTGATGTTTAGGTTATTTTGTGATTCCAATATGTCTATACTTGAGTATTGTCTGATGTTTATAAATGTGCAGTTTACATCAAAGGAGAACCACTTGCCCAGGTTAATTGCTATTAAGTGTGAGACTAATTAGTGCTTATTAGTCAACCTTCAAAAGTAATATTCAGGAACAAAAGAGCAAACCACTGAACGAACAATGCAGCACAGGCTGTTCCACACACTAAGAGATTGAAAATGCAAGAGCCAAATGTTAAAACATTAAGTTGTGTTAATTGTCTTGTATCAAATCAGGCAACATGGCACCATTGTTACTGGGTTCAAGCTGGCAGACCAGACAGAGGTTGACACTGAGCATATCAAACATGGTCACAGATATAGATATTCAAAGGTTTTTCTGTACTTATAATATTTGTGTACTCAGAGACTGCCCCGACCAGTAATGTTGGGTGTCTGGGATTCCTGCCAGACACCCAACATTAATGGTCGGGGTAGTCTCTGAGTCTCATAAGCTTTTCCACTATTTATCTGAATTACTTTGTGACAAAGGTGTTTAAACAGGTGACTGTCACTGTAGATAAGCAATTCAAAGGAAGCATTGTCAACCCATAATATTGAAGAAAACAATGTCATTGCATTGAACTCTATTAAAAATGTATTATATCAGCTACCGTTACCTCTGATCTGAAGGGTATAAAATTGTGATGTACCTTCGGGTTTGTGAGCCTCTACAGAGAGCATTTCAGAACGATGTCTGGTGGATGAACTCAGCAGTCGTACAGCATCAGTTAGAAACGATAAGTCGACGTTTCGGGCCGGAACCCCTCGTCAGGACTGAAGAATGAAAGATGGAGAAGGATTTGATGAATGCTTGTAGCTTCAGTTGAAAGACCAGTAATTTGAAAGACAAAGGGGTGGGGGAGGGGAAGCATTGACATCATAGCCCTGAAAACAATGGGTGGTAGAAGAAGGAGGCGGAACCATGAGGGAGCTGGGAGAAGAGGTAGAGTGAAATAGGGATAGAGGAAGGGAGGGGGAAGGAATTACCGGAAGTTGGAGAATTCTATGTTCATTCCAAGGGACTGGAGACTACCTAGACGGTATATGAGGTGTTGCTCCTCCAACCCGAGTTTAGCCTCATCATAGCAGTAGAGGAGGCCATGTATGGACATATCTGAATGGGAATGGAAAGCAGAGTTGAAGTGAGTGGCTACCAGGAGATCCTGTCTGTTGTGGTGGAAGAAGTGGAGGTGCTTGACGAAGCGGTCCCCAATCTGCATCGGGTTTCACCGATGTACAGGAGGCCACACTGGGAGCACTGGATGCAACAGGTGACCCCAACAGACTCACATGAACTGCTGTCTCACCTGGAAGGGCTGTTTGGGGCCCTGAATGGTTGCAAGAGATGAGGTGTAGGGACAGGTGTAGCACTTACGCTTACAGGGATAAGTGCCGGGTGGGAGATCAGTGGGGATGGACGTGCAGATAAGGGAGACACGGAGGGACCGATCCCTGCGGAAAGCGGAGAGGGGTGAAGAGGGAAAGATGTGCTTCGTGGTGGGGTCCTGTTGAAGGTGGCGGAAGTTGCGGAGGATAATGTGCTGGATCCGGAAGCTGGTGGGGTGGTAGGTAAGAACAAGGGGAACTCTGTCCCTGTTGTGGTTGGGGGAGGATGGGGTGAGGGCCGAAGTGTGGGAAATGGAGGAGATGAAATAGAGGCCTTCTCTACTGCCATGATGAGGCTAAACTCAGGTTGGAGGAGCAACACCTCATATACCATCTAGGTAGTCTCCAGCCCCTTGGTATGAACATAGAATTCTCCAACTTCTGGTAATTCCCTCCCCCTCCCTTCCTCTATCCCTATTTCACTCTACCTCCTCCCCCAGCTCCCTCATGGTTCCGCATCCTTCTTCTACTACCCATTGTTTTCAGGGCTATGATGTCAATGCTTCCCCTCCCCCACCCCTTTGTCTTTCAAATTACTGGTCTTTCAACTGAAGCTACAAGCATTCTTCAGATCCTTCCCCATCTCTCATTCTTCAGTCCTGATGAAGGGTTTCAGCCCGAAACGTCGACTCATCATTTCTAACTGATGCTGCCCGACCTGCTGAGTTCATCCAGCGTACTGAAAGTGTTGCTTTGATCACAGCATCTGCGGATTATTTTGTGTTCAGAATGATGTCTGCTTGTTGTGCTGAATAAAGATCTCTTTTTCACCAGTTTTAGTATCTCTCCAGTAACCTAGATCACAGTCACAACAGTCTCAACCCAAAAAGTCAGCATCCCGTTGCCTCAGCATATGCTGCTTGACACTCTGAGTTCTTCCAGTAGTTCGTGTTTTGCTCCAGATTCCAGTTTCTTACGTCTCCAAAGTAAACCAGTCGGTGAACCATTTGCTCCTGTTGTACAGACATGAAATAATTACTTCAGCCATGTTATAACTGAAAAGAGGGTCAAAGTAGATATGTAACTGAGAGTCAGTTTAAGAGTATTGTGGTATTTTGACCCAAACGGGAATGCTAATTCAAAATTTGTCAAAACTAAGGGAGAATAAAATTCCATCATCATGTCCCTATGGTAAAGTGAAGAGGCTGGAGTGATCAGAGTAGATCTAGGCATGTTGATGAAGGCTCATGTTTGCTGATACTGCAGATTCAAATTTATTTATCAAATGTACATGTTAACATGCAATGAAATGTGTCATTTGTGTTAACAACCAACACACCAAAAAATGCACTGGGGCAGACTGCATGTGTCCTCGCACTTTCTGGCACCCACCATGCTTGGCAAAACAACACAGAACACAACAAGGAAAAAACAACTGCAGCAAAACAAGCCCCTTCCTCCCTCCCACCTACGCACATATGCAGACAGTCCTCCAACTCCAGTGCAGGGCTCCAGCATTTAGTCCCCAGTGTTTGGCCATCAGGCTTCAACTTTCAGACTTCTGGTCTACCTTTGGGCTTTTATTATTGGCATTGACCCCCAGAATAGCTGATGATGGACTCCAGACTCCAGGTTCTGCTGATTCACTGGCCCTGAGGCCTCTTCGTGTCTCCTGCTTGCACAAATATCCAATCCCAGGAACTACCATCTTGATACAGCAGGACATCACACAGTACCTCACAGGGGCATTATCAAATCAAACTAGAAAATGAATCACAGAATTAGGACTGTTGTCAAAGAGTGATTTTTCTGGACTGCATTAAAGGCGGAAATTCTTTTGGAGAGAATGATTTTTTGGAGGCTTTGTCATTATGGTCATGAGGATAGTACTTTGAAGGAATTATTGGAATTTGGAGGATGGGGGAGGTAATGTAGGTAGTAGCAGTCTGTAATGATTGAGGAATCAATACTCTTATGAGGAGAGAGATGAGGATGTCACAATCAAAGAAGAGGACAGCAATCCTTTTATAATATTCAAGTGCCACAGATTCAGGAAGGTGAAAATAGAAAAGGTTTTAAGATCCAGCAGGAGATGGGATTCATAGGTAAGATGCATAGACAAAAGCATTCAAAGAATTTGGAGATAAATAAGAAAAAAGCGAGCATGCCTAACGAACTGCAGATGCTTGCCTAGATGGACCGAGGGAAGCCAATGAATTACACAAGAGAAAACAGAATGGCTGCAGATGCTGGAACTTGGGATATTCTGTTGAAATAACAATCTGCCGGAGGAAGTCAATGAGTTGGGCAACGCCTGTGGGAATTGTGGGGTTGTGGGGAGGATAAAGAGAATTGCCCTACCCCCTCTCACGTGCAGATACTGTTCAGCCCTCTGAGTTGATGCAGCAGATATTTAGGTTATAACAGAATGGCGTAATACATCAGCAGGCTGAACGGCAATGGATAAGCAGGGAGGACACTTATCTGGAGTGTGTAGATGAGTTATCTTTAATCGCAATGGAAAGCAACAGCAATAAGAGCATAGCAGCGCAATTAGTTAATTAGTTAGTACGGACTGTGACCAGGCACGAGCTCTGATGCTCCCTGGGGGGAGTGAGTGCCTCAGTTTCTCTGACATGTTCAGGCTTCCTCCCACAGCCCAAAGAGTTTGGGGCTGGAGCTGGATTTTCAGGTCTGGTCATTGTAATTTCCCCCTAGAGTGCAGATGAGTGGCAGAACCTTGGTGAGGAGTCAAGGGGAATGCGGAGAGAATAGAAGGGGATTAGTGTTGGATGTGTGTAAATGGGTGTTTGAATTTTATTGTGAACTCAATGGGCCTAAGGGGCTATTTCTGTTCATTATGGCACTGTGACTCCACATCATTTTGTCCATGAACGGGCAATTCTTAGCTCAGTATCTCTAGGTACTGGGTTTCCCATAAAACAAGCTTAGTTCTCTTACTTAAGAGAGTGTACAAGATTAAACGCAGTTGTAATCTTGGTGTACAAAAATTGTTATTATGTGCATAAATGTGCAGTAGAATTTTTCCCCTACAGGTAGTATTTATTAGCAACAATTTACTTTCCAGCTGTAGGTGATATAGCATCCGTTAGTCTTGCGAGACCATGGATCTGCATCTGGAAAGTCTTCACTCTCCAGGGCGCAGGCCTGGGCAAGGTTGTATGGAAGATCAGCAGTTGCCCATGCTGCAAGTCTCCCCTCTCCATGACACCAATGTTGTCCAAGGGAAGGGCATTAGGACCCACACAGTTTGGCACCAGTGTCATCGCAGAGCAATGTGTGATTAAGTGCCTCGCTCAAGGACACAACACATTGCCTCGGCTGGGGCTCGAACTCACGACCTTCAGGTAGCTAGTCCAACGCCTTAACCACTTGGTCACATGCCCACACTAGGTGATATAACTGTAATGGTAATTTAAGCAAGTGAATGGATTAACACTATAATAGCAATTTTTTTCTAAAACTGATACTAATATTATGCGTAAATACACCTATAATATATATACCTTGCAATAGGTGCATCCAGTGTATCTTTTGCACTGTATAAATACAGCGTATCCCTTGCACTATATACATACAATGTATTCCTTACACATGGTGTATTCCTTGCACAGTATGCATACTTAGATTGCTGCTCCTAAAGACAGTTGAATCAGTGGAATCTAGAGAAAGAAGATACCTGGCATCTATTACAATTGTGGCGATTAACTGTAAAGGAACCGACATCTCCCATTCCCCACTACGTTGTCATTCCAATAGTTACCAGGTAAATGAAGTGTTGGAAATACTCTATGGATCAGACAGCTTTAGTAGAGAGAGTTATTACATTAGTCTTGGGTGAACATTCTGTTCTGATGGGCGACACAGTAGTGTAGTGGGTAACACAATGTTTTACAGTGCAGGCGACCTGACCCAGGTTCAATTCCAATCGTTGCCTGTAGGGAGTTGTACGTTCTCTCCATGACTGTGTGGGTTTCCTCTTGGTGCCCCCGTTTCCTCCCATAATCCAAAACATACCATTTGGTAGGTAAATTGGTCATTGTAAATCACCCCATGCTTGGACTACAGTTAAATCGGGGGCATTGCTGGGTGGGCGTGGCTCAAAGGGCCAGAAGGGTCTATTCTGCACGTTATGTCAATAAATGAATAAATAAAATTTCATCAGTCTGAAACATCAACTTTATTTCTCCCTCTGGAGAATCTTTTGGCCCGCTGAATATTTCCAGTATCTTCTATTTTTGTTTCAAAATTGTAATTTATCAGCAGGTACCCTGTATTTACTGTCCTGAAATGTTTCATGTCATTCAAAAGTCATTGACCACAATTGTTTCTTGTACATTCAGATCCTCCAAAAGACACTGCCCTTCTTGTGAATGCAACACAGGAGGAAATAAAAGAAGGTGACTGTGTTACACTTGTGTGTGTTGGGAACAGTTTTCCTGAAGCTAACTATACCTGGTACAAAAAGGACCATTCCTCAAACAAAACAGAGATATTGAATATCGAAAGCAGCAATATATTATTCCAAAAAATTACAAGGAAGAATTCTGGATTCTACAACTGCATGGCTACAAATTACTTAGGAGGGAGTTTGTCTTCAGAAGTAGAAATTAATGTGCAATGTGAGTATTTGGGTTTTTTCTGATCTCCATGTTGAAGAAAAGTATTTGGAAGGAAAAATTATATAGATATGACTGGGGAATGTCCCATTTTATGCCAGTTTCAGTCATTTATATCTGACCCTTTCAGGCTGACTCTAAGAAAGTGAGTATATTACACACATACGCATTTCACTCAGACACAGTGACAGATGCAGTTCAGATAAGCAAACAAATGCTGTATGTATCTGTGCAGATAAATAAGCATAATTAGAAATGAAACCTTATCTGCATTTTGATTGCTTATTTAATCCAGAGCTTTGGAGGGAACATCAGCAAGTCCCGAATGAGATTAGTTAATCTTCAACAAACATTCAAAATTATAATGAGATTCATACCTGCACAGTCAGGACTAAATTAGACTATGAGCACACTAAGACCACACTTCAATCTTTCTAAGCAATAGTTTTAATTTTATTTTGCAGACAAACCAGATAAAGTCACAATCAGCCAGGAACTTCTGTACAAGTGCATTGCCGAGGCGAGTCCGCCTGCCGTCATCACATGGAAGATCAGTGACGATAGTATAAATCTCACTGATCCCAGGGTCAGTATAAAGTCAGAATTCAATGGCACTCATACAGTTAGTACACTGAAACTGGAAACAACAGCAAGCTTTTGTGTTTCGTGCCTAGCTCAGAATAAACATGGAGTGTCGGTAACAGAGAGGTGTCCACCTGGTAAGTGTAAAACAAGTTCTCTTAGTTAACAAAGAGTAAGTATTTTAATATATTTCATTTAATTAATCTTTATCCTGTTAGTAACAATAGTTTCACATAACATAAGTAGACACTAACAGTACAATTATGCGAGGGGTGATTGTTAAGTTCGTGGCCTAAGGTAGAAGGAGTCAATTTTAGAAAACCTAGCACATTTATTTTTCCTACATTTACACGCTTAGTCCAGCAGACATGGAGCATACAGATCCCTTCCTTGTAGAAGTCAGCATCTTGGACCTCCAGAAAGTGGAATCCACAGTAGGTGTGATTGATAAGTTTGTGGCCTAAGGCAGAAGGAGATGAGTTATTAACTTCAAACTTTCTGCATTTTCACTCAAAGAGTTGAACAACACATGCATGTAACAAGAGCTGTATAACTCATCTCGTTCTACCTAAGACCATGAACTTATCAATCACCCCTGCTGTGGACCATCTGGAGGTCCAAGACGCTCTCGTTACATGCACGTGCAGTTCAACTCTGAGTGATAATGCAGAAAGTTTGAAGTTAGTAACTCATCTCCTTCTACCTGTCATAGTGGGAGGCACTGAGAATGGACCCAAATGCAAGACACAGACACTGAAGTACTAGGAACAGGACTAGGATGCAGGACCTGGGCTAGGTCATGGACAAGAAACAGGGAACCCGGACAAGGAACTATGAACTAGGAGCCTGGACGTGGACTCCGAGCCAGAGACTGGACAAGGACCCAGAACCTGGTCTTGACTCAGGCTCGGACCCCAAAACCAGGCAAAGATGTGGCGAGGCTGGGGTTCCTGGAGGCTAGACAAGGGTACTTAGAGGCAACTCCTGGGCAGGATGTGGGACTCCACCCCGCGGAAGCAAGGACAGGGGGGGGATAGACCCAACTGCAGGATAATGGCAAACTGCCTGGCTTACACAATGGAGGCAAGGGCCAGAACCAACTGCAGGGTAACGGCAAATGGCCTGGTTTACCTGACAGAGGCAAGGGACAACAAGGGCCAGAACCAACCGCAGGGTAACGGCAAACAGCCTGGCTTACCCGATGGAGGCAAAGGACAGAAAGGGAGCTAGGTCTAGGGTGGCTCCAAAACTCGAGGCGGCCGGTAACCTCAGTGGGCTACGGAACAGCCAAATCCATATCTCGATGACTGCACTAACCTTCCACCGGTGGATTGCTCCAAGGGGAGACAGACGAGACAACCCCACAACCACACTTGATCAGGTGCTTATGGTTAAGTCCAACCAAAACAAGGGATAGCCAGAAGACTTGGAGTCCGGAGACTGCGGACCAGACTGTGAACCGGAATGCGGACTTTGGACCAGACCATGACAGCAGCCCCCCACCCCCCACCCCTTCTGTGGGAGCCTCTGGGTGACCGAAGAAGCTCTCCAGGACTAAGGATGACTTAGGCAGGTGTGGAGGGGGTGGATGTAAACAATCAGGAGGGAATCCAGGGTGATGGGAGGTAGACGACAGTGTCCGTGTCTCTGGGTCCAAGTCTGGCTGGACTGTTCTGTCATAGTGGGAACGTTGGGAACAGACCCAAATGCAAGACACAGACACTGAAGCACTAGGAACATAACTAAGCGTGACAAAGAAGCAGAGGAAGTGGGGAAGAAAGGACACTGGACATGACATAAGCCCTGGACGAGACAAGGATACAGGGCCTGGGCTAGGACTTGACTAGGATAGCGGAACCAGGACATGGAACTTGGAACTAGGAGCATGGGTGTGGACTCCGAGCCAGAGACTGGACAAGGACCCAAAACCTGGGTCTTGACTCGGGCTCAAAGTTGCAAGATCAGGCGAAACGTGGTAAGGCTCAGGTTCCCGGAGAATGGGTGAAGACGAGGCGAGGCTCGGGTTCCTGGAGGCTCAACGAGGACATGATGGGGCAAGGGTACTTAGAGGCAACTCCTGGGCAGGATGCAGGACTCCACCCCACAGAGGCAAGGACAGGGAGGGATAGACCCAACTGCAGGGTAATGACAAACGGCCTGGCTTACCCGACGGAGGTAAGGGACAGGAAGGACAGAACTAACCGCAGGGTAACGGCAAATGGCCTGGTTTACCTGACGGAGGCAAGGGACAGGAAGGGAGCTAAGTCCGGGGTGGCTCCAAGACTCGAGGCAGCCAGTCACCTCAGCGGGCTATGGAACAGCCAAATTCATATCTCGATGACTGCACTAGCCTTCCACGGGTGGGTTACTGCAAGGGGAGACTGACAAGACAACCACACTCGATCCCAGGGCCACTTATATTCCCAGCTCCAAGATGAGCATCAAGTGCTTATGGTTAAGTCCAACCAAAACCAAGGACAGCTGGAAGACCCGGAGTCTGGAGACTGCGGACCAGACCGTGAACCGGAATGCGGACTTCGAACCGGACCATGACACTACCTCAGGCCATGAACTTATCAATCACCCCTGCTGTGGCCCACTTCTACAAAGAAGGGATCCGTATGCTCCACACCGCTGGACTAAGTGTGTACATGTAGGAGGGGACTGTTGAAAAATAAATGTGCTAGGTTTTCTAAAATTGACTCCTTCTACCTTAGGCCACGAACTTATCAATCACCCCTCGTGATTGACTCAGTCATCAGGAACTGCTTTAGCACTGATATGTTGAGCTCTGAAAATTGAGCACTTAAAGAATTAGTTATAGAACAATATGCTGGTCTGAATCATCAAACCATCAGTATTATTGGATTTATATTGATATAATATAAATCCGTGGCCAAGTGGTTAAGGCGTTCGTCTAGTGATTTGAAGGTTGCTAGTTCGAGCCTTGGCTGAGGCAGCGTATGTGTCCTTGAGCAAGGCACTTAACCACACATTGCTCTGCGACGACACCAGTGCCAAGCTGTATGGGTCCTAATGCCCTTCCCTTGGACAACATCGGTAGCATGGAGAAGGGAGACTTGCAGCATGGGCAACTGCTGGTCTTCCATACAACCTTGCCCAGGCCTGCACCCTGGAAACTTTCCAAGGTGCAAATCCATGGTCTCATGAGACTAATGGACACCTATATTGATTAGACTACACCTGGAGCATTGTGTTCTATTGTGATTTCCTTACAGAAAACAAATACTGCACTGTTAATTTTATTTCTGTATAATTGATAATATATTACACAAATTGGAAAGATGCAGCTTGGAGGTTGAGTAGCTTTGGATATTTTTCATTGGAAAAGGAAGGTGAAAAGAAAAAAAAAGAATTTTGATATGATGAATCTGGAAAAAAAATCAATGTGGGAAAACCTACAATGATTCGAGATCAGATAAACAGTTTTACAGAAATCTTTTCACATTGGCAGTGTTAGGAATGGGGAACCTTATGGAGGTGATGCAGTTGAACAAGATGACAGGCATGAGTACTGTGGAATCATTGGGTGTTACAACTCAGAATAAGCTCATGATATCCATGCCTGCACTTTTGTACAGCTCTTCAGTTGGACCCAGAACTTGATCTTATGCCATGGTCTTTCAAATTCTGTCTCTGGAAAGTTATGCTCAATTTGTTTGAAATATATTCCAAGCCTGCTTCCACCACTCATTCAGTCGCTGCATTCCAGATCATGTCAGCTGGCTATAACCAACAGATTTCTCTTGCAGGCTCAACTTCTTTAGCCAATCACCTTAAATCTGCATTTCTGATTACTGTTACTGGGAACTGCTTCTCATTCTGTAATTCATCAAACCATTAATAGTTCACACTCTTCATAACTCTTCATGCTCTTGGATCAACTTTGGCTTCTCCATACCATTAAGCTTTTTTATTGATGTATCTGAGGAAATATTCAATCTCTGCAGGTCAGGGAAGGGTAAAGAGATATAGATGAGGAGAGCTGAATGAGTTTAATTGACTGGGAGGAAACTTAAAAGGTATATACCAGTCATACTGAAAGAGCTGCCTCTCAAATCAAGTTTCTAGAATCAGGTCATTTATTACAGCCCTTATTTAAGGAAGAACTTTGTTGCACCAGTTATCTGACTACTGCTCCCTTTGAGCTCAGCTTCCTGCATTTACCCCATAAGGATTCTCACTACCTGTACAATCCTCAAATGTCCAGAATTGTTCTTCCAAGGAGATCTTCCTAATCTGGAAGATAATTTTTATGGAACCTTTTGATATGCAGACAGATCTCTGTGCTACAGCTTTACCAAACTCTTATGAATAACAGAGCAAACAGCTAAGGTTACCTGAAACTGATTTTCCCATCTGACAGAATGCTGCTTTTGGGCCCCAAAACCCACTAAATACTGCAAAATGGCACGAGATAGATCACCTCATTTTGCATCCATTGTCACTTCAATCTTATTTTACCCAAAGGATAAATGCACAGGATAGCATGATGGTGCTGTTGATAGGATTGCTGCCTCAGCTCCAGTGGCTCAGGTTCAATTCTGACCTCAGGTGCTGTTTGTGTGGAGTTTCCATGTTCAAAGTTCAAAGTACGTTATTATCAAAGTATATACACATTATACAACCTTGACTTTCACCTCCTAACAGGCAGCCACAAAACAAAGAAACCAAAAAGAGCTCATAATGAAAAGACAGTTAAACACCCCAATGTGCAGAGAAAAGAAAAAAAAATCAAATCATGCAAACAATAACGGTGAGCAAATAGTGTTCTGAACTGAAGTCCACAAAGAAAGTCAGAGACCCCTAGTTCAGTGCAGAACCGAGTAAACGGTGTGGAGCAGTGAGCTGAACCAGCCCATCCCTCACCTCAGGCCCTGAAACGCTGGCCTTTTCAATCTAGCCCAGAGCCAAAATCATCCTCTAAACATAGGGTGCAGTCACTTAATTGTGTTCTGGGGCCTCGACTCCACCACTTGACCTTTCCGATTCAGCCCAGCACTTAAATTGTCGTTCAAACATTGGATTCTGTCGCTTCGATGTGTTCTGGGGCCTGGACCCCGCTGCCTCAGTTCAATCTGTACCCAACCTTTCCAATTAAACATGTTTTCCCTGAAATATAGATTTCAGGTGTTCCACTTTCCCTCTTACATTCAAATTGGACTGGCAGGTAAAATAGCAACAGTAAATTGTCCCTGGTTTCTAGCTGGTTGGAGATTCATAAGTGAGTTGATTAGAATGTGGGAGAGAATAAAATGAATTGGGAGAGGATTGGGCTGATTCAGATTTAGTGGGCCAAAAGACCTGTTTTTATGTTGTATCTCTCTATAACCCTATGATAATGAAAAATGCAGCCTAAAACAGAATGTCATTACCATATTATCAGCGTGCAAGTTTGAAGAATAACTTAAGGGCAAGGCTAACTTGAATAAGTTTCTATCCACATAAATACAGTATTTGTGACCAATTTATATCCCTTTTCCACTCCCTTGATCATTGTATTTATACATAAGGTGGTCCGTTTGAATGAATCTGATCTGTCTTTAACTCTGCCATTCTGATTGGTAGGTTCATTTACAAAACTATTGCTGCTGGTTGTTGGGATCATTGCCAGCGGTGCTGTTGTCATCATTATATTCGTAATTGTGGCTTGGAAGCGCAAGAAGGAAGTGATTGAAGGTAAGCTTTGTGCTGATCCACTCCACGGGTTCATTAGGCAGAGAGGACACTTCGACAGATGATGAGCCCTCTTCATAATGCAATCCATGAGTGTTGCATGATCCAAAAACTTCTCTCATATAGCTATTCCAAACAGGGATGGAGCTCTGTTGTGGCCAGTGATAACCATCATGCCATGGTCGCCATCTTGACCATTGAAATGCCAGTTATTTGTGCTCACCGTCTAAGCAAAAAAACTATTTTCTGAATGTTAATTAAATAATTCATGGGCAAAGCAGGTATCTGAAATACGATAAATATATGAATATTTGTTCATTATTGTGATGGGATACATCCCTTTAATTTACGTTTAGATTTGATGATGCTTCACGCATCTGCCTTCTGAATAAGTCTGGACATTACCGCTGAGGCTGCAGGTTTAAACTAAAACCTAATTAATTGTCGCAATGGAAATTCAAGCCATTAGGTCACATCAAGTGATTACCTATTCACAATGTTTTGAATAAAACTATGCAAGATATACAACTAATTAACAAGGGAATTAACAAGGGAAATGTAACCTCCTCTCATAGTGCCCTATGTATTATTTCAATGCATTTACAGTATACGCTATTCAAACTGTGATTATAATTCAAATCGGGTCTGTTGGGTTCGGCCTGAATACCTGTTCTGACCATGATCTCTTCAACTTCTTGAAAATGTGAGGCAATATCATGTCAATTCTAAATAACCTTTAGGCAGTGGGGTTCCCAAATATTCCCCAGGGAGTAGAAATCCTAGATAATCTAGGAAGGTGGATATGCACTTGATCTCCTGAGACCCAAATGATCTCCTGGAGATGATGTAGCTAAAATATTGTGAAACCCATCTGCTTTAAGAGCTGTTGAGCTCCACAAGCTGGGAATCCCAAGGATATCCATGGTCACTGTGGTAAATACTCATTCCTCACACACTTGCTTTGTAATTTGATTATCATTTTGCAATGTAAGTCAACTGCACTAAGAATAAAATGTAATAGTTTCAATTCCTGGTCTTTTCCTGTCTGTCCAAATGATACAACTGCTGTTCTCACACAATGGTTCACCGTTGTGTGTTTCACATCTGATGTGATCTCGTGAATGTATGGGATAACATCTTTCCCCATAAAACACTCCTTGTGGAATATTAAAGAATCCAAGTTGTCTCCGGGGAATCATCAGTACCCATCTACACTATTTCTCTTTTCACCTGAATACCCATCATCATTCCTCACTCCACCCCCAGATTCCCCCACACTAACCTGCCTAGGCTCTATTTCTAGTAGCTAATTAACATACCAACAAGCACATCTCTGAGATGTGGGATGAAACCAGAGTACCGGGGGAAAGCAACAGGGTCAAAGGGTAAATATGCAAACAACATGCAAGCAACACTGGCAGTCAGGATAGAACCAGTTGCTGGGGAAATGAGACCCTACTAGGCCCTACATCTTACTTCAAATATCATACTTCAAAGTACATTTATTTGAACTTTGATACTTTATATCATCCTTATATTCATTGAAGTGGCATCAAAAGTTAATAAATACATGAAACAAATGATCAAATGGGGAGGTAAGCAACTCACAATCACTCATTTCATCCTCCTGAATAAAACCCAGATCTACCAAAGTAGAATTCCAAACAGGTTACAAGATGATCGGAATCCTGAACAGATACGGGCAATGAGATGAAATGAGAGGGAAGAGACTGCAGATGCTAGAATCTGAAGCAATAAATTATACATCAGTCCTGTTGCAGGGTTTTGACACAAAATATTGACAATTCCATGTGCCTCATACATGCTGCTTGACCTGTTAGGTTCTTCCAGCAGATTGCTTGTTTGTTATAAATTCAGAGAGCAGAAGTAACATCAAGTAACATTACGAGAGGTAATGTTGCAGCTATATAGGACCCTGGTCAGACCCCACTTGGAGTACTGTGCTCAGTTCTGGTCACCTCACTACAGGAAGGATGTGGAAACCATTGAAAGGGTGCTGAGGAGATTTACAAGGATGTTGCCTGGATTGGGGAGCATGCCTTTTGAAGACAGGTTGAGTGAACTCGGCCTTTTCTCCTTGGAGCGACGGAGGATGAGAGGTGACCTGACAGAGGTGTATAAGATGATGAGAGGCATTGATCATGTGGATAGTCAGAGGCCTTTTCCCAGGGCTGAAATGGCTGCCACAAGACAGCACAGGTTTAAGGTGATTGGGAGTAGGTACGGAGGAGATGTCAGGGGTGAGTTTTTTACACAGAGAATGGTGAATGCATGGAATGGGCTGCTGGCAACGGTGGTGGAGACGGATACGATAGGGTCTTTTAAGAGACTTTTTGATAGGTACATGGAGGTTAGAAAAATAGAGGGATATGGGTAACCTTAGTAAATCTAAGGTAGGGACATGTTTGACACAACTTTGTGGGCCAAAGGGCCTGTATTGTGCTGTAGGTTTTCTATGTTTCTATGTTTCTAATTGCATTGTTCCCAACCATAAAGTAAGGTCTACTATCCAATGACCCTCGAAGAATAAAAATAGACACATCTGTCATGATGTGCATTGGCAAGATCAGAACCCAAGTGCATAGAAAAGCCAGACCATGATATGGAGATGGCGATGAGAGCTTATTCATAATAATTCCAAAAGAACATCAGCAGCTCAGCCAAGCAACATCGTGAGAAGTAACATTCTCAAAACTGAGGTCCTGCGATTAGCGCTAGTTGGGCTTCCACTTAAATAATCCAAGTAACACAGAACCCTAAGATGATCAAAATAAACTTAATGAGGTTCAACAGAAGGCACCAGAAGGCCACATTACAAAGAGCAACTTGCTCGAGAAAAACAGAAGGAACTCTGAACAATTAGTGACTGTCGTTAAACAACAATTAGCCAATTCAGGTGCTCTAAAAACCTTGGAGCCCAATGCTGTCTGGTGCCCGCACAGGCCCAAAGAGCTGAGGAGTTGTATCAGTTACGTAGTAGGGCCTAGGATCAGAATGTCTTATAAATTGTGTTGGTCAAAAACAACTGAAAACTTATTTTTAATTAAAAAGACCTGATAGCACAGACAAATTGACTATGCTTCAACTTCTTGTAATATACAATATACTATTTGGATGCAGCATAGCTTGGTATGGCTATTGTTTTATGCATGACTGAAGAAACTGCAGAGTTGTGGACACAGATCGGCGCATTATTCTTCGTGTTGTCTCAATAAAGCAGCCAGCATAATTAAAGATCCCATCCACTCTGGGCATTCTCTGTTTTAACCTCCCTCATCAGGCAGAAGATACAGAAACCTGAAAACATGTACCATCAGTCTCAAGGACAGCTTCTACCCCTACATATCGCATGGTGCTCTGGTAGAATAAGATGGATACTTGACCTTACTATCTGCCTCATAAAGATGGGGATAAGGCAGTAAAATGGGGTTGAGAGAAATAATATATCAGCCATGATGTAATGGTGGAGCAGACTCAGTGGGTCAGTGGTCCCCAACCACCAGGCCGTGGACCAGTACCGGGCCGCAAAGCATGTGCTACCGGGCCCTGAGGAAACGATATGAATTGGCGATATGAAACGATATGAGTCAGCTGCACCTTTCCTCATTGGCTGTCACGCACTGTTGAACTTGAACACCCCCCCCCCCACCACCCCTCTGTTGGGGACCCCTGGGCTAAATGGCCTAATTATGTTCCTCTGTCTTATCTGTCTGTCTAGGTACCATATCCAATGCGGACTTTGGTGACCATGGTTTTCCATATAGATCTATCCTTCGTTTTTTGGATTATAGACTAAGATATTCCACCTTATACCCAACCTACACTGCAGTTTCTTTGTAGATGTTGCATTTTTTCTGCATTCTGTTATTGTTTTACCTTGTACTATCTCAATGCACTGCATAATGATTTGGTACATACGAATAGCATGCAAAACAAGCTTTTCACTGTACTTTGGTACATGTGACAATAATATACCAGTTCCAATTCAAATTACTGGGGGACACCCACACTCGAAATATTTGCACAAGAGATTCTGCAGATGTTGAAAATCCAGAGTAACACACACTAAATGCTGGAGAAACTCAGCAGGTCAGGCAGCATCTATGGAAATGAATATACAGTCAACATTTCAGATTGAGACCCTTCTTTGGGACTGGAAGGGAAGGGGGGAGATGTCAGAATAAAAAAGTGGGGAGAGAAGAAGGAGGACTAGATGGAAGGTAATAGGTGAAGCCAGGTTGGTAGAAAGGTAAAGGGCCTGGTGAAGAAAGAATCTGATAGAAGAGAAGAATGCACCATGGGAGAAAGGGAAGAAGGAGGGACACCGGGGGGGGGGGGGGTGATAGGCAAGTGAGGAGAAACATAGAAAACCTAAAGCACAATACAGACCCTTCGGCCCAGAAAGCTGTGCTGAACATGTACTTACTTTAGAAATTACCTATAGCCCTCTATTTTTCTAAGCTCCATGTACCTATCCAGGAGAAGGTGTAAGAGGCTATAGTGGGGACTAGAAGAAGAGGGAAGGGGGAACAAAAAATTACCAAAAAGAGAAATCAATGTTGAAGGTTACCCTGATGGAGTATGAGGTGCTGCTCCTCCACCCTGAGGCTGGCCTCATCATGGTAAAAGAGGAGGCCATGGACCAACACGTCAGAATGGGAATGGGGATAGCAATTAAAATGGTTGGCCACCGAGAAATTCCACTTTTGGTGGCTAGAGCGGAGGTGCTCGACCCAACTTTTATTTGTGGCTGTGAGATAATCATTGGTAATTCCAAAATCAATTGCAGGCAAGAGTGTTTCTTTAAATTTTTTATCCAAACAAGTGTGAAAACTGAAAAGCCATTGCACCATAAGGTCCACTACCCTTAGAGTTGTTGAATTAGTCTGCACAGATGGAATTATACCAATCCATGTTTGGTATTAGATCCAACACACATAAAAATTGCTGGTGAACACAGCAGGTCAGGCAGCATCTATAGGAAGAGGTACGGTCGATGTTTCGGGCTGAGACCCTTCGTCAAGACTAACTGAAAGAAGAGATAGTAAGAGATTTGAAAGTGGGAGGGGAAGGAGGAGATCTGAAATGATAGGAGAAAACAGGAAGGGGAAGGATGAAGCTAAGAGCTGGACAATTGATTGGCAATAGGGAATATGAGAGGATCATGGGAGGCCTAGGGAGAAAGAAAGAGGGAAGGGGAAAGCCTGGAGGATGGGCAAAGAGTATAGTGAGAGGGACAGAGGGAGAAAAAGGAGAGAGAGAAAAAATATATAATAATAAAAGATAAATCACCCCTCCCCCTCCCACTTTCAAATCTCTTACTATCTCTTCTTTCAGTTAGTCCTAACGAGGGGTCTTGGCCCGAAACGTCAACCATACCTCTTCCTATAGATGCTGCCTGGCCTGCTGAGTTCACCAGCAATTTTTATGTGTGTTGCTTGAAATTCCAGCATCTGCAGATTTCCTTGTGGTTGGTATTAGATCCCTTTATCTTTATCAGCATGGAGTGTCAATGGGCAATCAACCTGATTTTACAGAATGTTTCATTGCTAAATCTGTTTCTCCTTATGTTAAACTGAGTTATCCTTAACTTAACAATATTTTTTGGTTCTTTATAAAGAGAGTGAAGTGAAACCAGGAAATGTCAGTGATGAGCAGATGTTCACACAGAAGGTTAAAGATAAAATTCAAGTTAATCTTCCAGCTGTACCACCTTCGCATAAACCAGTCCCTCAGATAGCGTTGAGCAGTTCTGTGTTAGCCAGAAACTTTACTGCGAGGGTGGATTCCCCACCTCCAGCCACAAACAAACCTGCAGCAGGCAGCCGTTGGATGATTGGATGAGAATGTGATTCACTCTGTGTATGTCCCTATCTCAGTCTGGGTTCTCCTGGGGCTTAAAGAACACTTGAACACACATTTGATCTTTATTTATCTCTTTCTCTTTATGGACTCAGGGCAGGAGTTGGAGAGTGAATCACAGCCAGTGATCTACACTGAAGTACAGACACCAAAAAAGGTTTGTAAAACTGACTCAACTTCTTCCTGCTTTAATATAAAGGCTAAAATTGTCCGCTGAAATGTCACAGAGAGGGGTGGCAAGCAAACACCGCTTGGCTTAGGCTGATAGAGTCAGCAAGATTGATTTTGAGAAGGTGAGAAATAGGGTTGAGGAATTCAGGGGTTTGGGGAAGTTGGTGCAGCAAGAGGCAGATGTGAAAACCTGAGCTGGAAGGAGGCAAAGTGTGGCAGGTGAGCTGCAGGTACAATGCAAAGTTTGCTTGCATCAACATCACGGGCTCATAGGTTCTGACAACACACAGAGCATAAATTATACATAATTTGTATATAAATTATACAAGGCAGTTAAGAAAAGACTGTGCAAGACATGAGATAAGTAGAAAAAAAAGTCAGAGACCGTCCTGATGAAAGGTGTCAGCCAAAAACATTGATTGTTTATCCCTTTCCACAGATGCTTCCTGACCTGCTGAGTTTCTCCAGTATTTTGTACTGTATGTGTTCCACTAGATTTCCTAGAATCTGCAGATTCTCTTGTATTTACAATCAGAGATAAGTCCATAGCGGTACGAGGTGGTGTGTAGTGTTGTTGAGGTAGGGTTAAAGTTGAGCAGGCTGGTTCAAAAAAATTCAGATTCAGATTTATTTATCTCGGGTACATCAAAGCATACAGAGAAATCTGTTGCTTGTGTTAACAGCTAGTGCACTAAAAGATACGCTGGGGGCAGCATGCTTCATCACACATTCTGGCACTAGCATAGTTCTGCAGAACAACACAAGC
Organism: Mobula hypostoma; assembly: GCF_963921235.1. NCBI lineage: Eukaryota > Metazoa > Chordata > Chondrichthyes > Myliobatiformes > Myliobatidae > Mobula > Mobula hypostoma. Next base: position 82,056,191 of record NC_086103.1, on the reverse strand, counting down.
AGCAACAACAACAGCAAAACAAGCCCCTTTCCCACTCACACACACAGACAGACCTCCAAACCCAGGACAGGCTGCCTATATGCCTCCAGCTTTGTCCACTAACTCCCAGCCTCACAGCAAATTGGCCTCCAACTTCAGACTTCACCAACTGCACTTTCCAATCATGGGTTTGGCCTTCAAGCCTCAACATACAAATGTGCATGGACCTCTGACCCCAATGACATGTAACCTCATGATTCCCTCAGGGCCTTGTGACTAATTTGGGCCTTTACAAACTTAAGTTCAAGTTCCACAGTGCCAAATGAAACAACATTTCTCTGGACCATGGTGCACAGCACAGTACATATAACGCACACACTACACCTAAAGTAATATTGCCACAAATAAATTAGCAGATAATAAGGTGCACTTATGATACAAGTCCCTCCAGTGCCTGCTTGATGTTGGCCTGAGTTGGAATGTACTTCCTGCCTGACAATGTAAGGAGTTTCAGACACAAAATGCTGGAGCAACTCTGAAGGTGAACCTGCATCTACTGAAAAGAGTATTTGTGTCTGTAATGTAAGGAGGTTGTACGTTCTCCCTGTGACTGTGTGGGTTTCCTCTAGGTGCTCTGGTTTCTTCCCACATTCCAAAGACATACCAATTGGTTGTTGCAAATTGTCATGTGTTTATGCTACAGCTAAATCAGGGGTTGCTGGGCAGTGCAGCTCAGAGGGCTGAAAGTGCCTATCCCATGCTGTATCTCAATCAATCAATCAATCAATAAATCAATAAATAAATAACTAACTAACAACTAGAAGAAAGCATGGGCCAGGTAGTGGGGATCATTGCTGACAGATGCTGCTTTCCTGAGGCAATATGTTTATTTTATTTGCATCATAAGACCATAAGACATAGAAGCAGAAGTAGGCCATTTGGCCCATCGAGTCTGCTCCACCATTCAATTGTGGGCTAATCCAATTCGTCCGGTCATCCCCACTCCCCTGTTTTCTCCCAAAAACCTTTGATACCCTGGCTAATCAAGAACCTATCTATCTCTGCCTTAAATACACCCAATGACTTGGCCTCCACAGCCGCTCGTGGCAACAAATTCCACATATTTACCACCCTCTGACTAAAGTAATTTCTCTGCATCTCAGTTCTAAAATGACGTCCTTCAATCCTGAAGTCATGCCCTCTTGCCCTAGAATCCCCTACTATGGGAAATAACTTTGCCATATCTAATCCGTACAGGCCTTTTAACATTCGGAATGTTTCTATGAGAACCCCCCTCATTCTCCTGAACTCCAAGGAATACAGACCGAGAGCTGCCAGACATTCCTCATAGGGTAACCCTTTCATTCCTGGAATCATTCTCGTGAATCTTCTCTGAACCCTCTCCAATGTCAGTATATCCTTTCTAAAATAAGGAGCCCAAAACTGCACACAATACTCCAAATGTGGTCTCACGAGTGCCTTATAGAGCCTCAACATCACATCCCTGCTCTTATATTCTATACCTCTAGAAATGAATGCCAACATTGCATTCGCCTTCTTCACAACTGACTCAACCTGCAGGTTAACCTTTAGTGTATCTTGCACAAGGACTCCCAAGTCCATTTGCATCTCTGCATTTTGAATTCTCTCTCCATGTAAATAATAGTCTGCCTGTTTATTTCTTCCACCAAAGTGCATGACCATACACTTTCCAACATTGTATTTCATTTGCCACTCCTTTGCCCATTCCCCTAAACTATCCAAGTCTCTCTGCAGGTTCTCTGTTTCCTCAACACTACCAGTTCCTCCACCTATCTTTGTATCATCAGCAAATTTAGCCAAAAATCCATTAATACTGTAGTCCAAATCATTGACATACATCATAAAAAGTAACGGTCCCAACACCGACCCCTGTGAAACTCCACTGGTAATTGGCAACCAGCCAGAATAGGATCCCTTTATTCCTACTCTCTGTTTTCTGCCATCCAGCCAATGCTCCACCTATGCTAGCAACTTCCCTGTAATTCCATGGGCTCTTATCTTGCTAAGCAGCCTCATGTGCGGCACCTTGTCAAAGGCCTTCTGAAAATCCAAGTACACCATGTCTACTGCATCTCCTTTGTCTACCCTGCTTGTAATTTCCTCAAAGGGTTTCAGTAGGCTTTGAGATCATGTAGAGATTGAGATGGAAACGAATACCTGGGCTACCTATCTTCCGACAGCCTGAGTGCCTTGTTGATTTATAATCATTATCAATAATCATAATTAATTAAACAAAAGCTTGCTGCTGCCTCACAGCTACAGGCATCCAGGTTTAATCCTGGCCTTTGGTGCAGCCAGGACTGGGGTTGCATTTTCTACCTGCGCCTGCATAGATTTCCCCTATGTATTACAGTTTCTTTGCACATGCCAAAGACATGTTGGTGAGTTTGCTGGCTAATGTAAATTATTCCTCGTGAAGGGGAATTAGAGGACATTTGAGAGAGAAAGGGCTTCCTTCCGTATCTCAAGAAACCAAATAAATTAACTGATGACTCTAAATATCACCTCATGTTATGGTGGGATCACTGGGCAACATTGATGGACACATATGAGAGAATAGGTTACCAAAACTTATTGGAGGTGTGGGTCTAATGGGTTTGTTCTGAAATTTAGCATAGAATTGGTAAGCTGAATGGTCTCTTCCAATGTAATGAGAAATCTTGGAATGAGATCAAGATAAGACCATAGGACATAGGACCAGAATTAGGCCATTTGACCCATCATGTCTGCTCTGCCATTCCATCATGGCTGATTTATTATCCCTTTCAACCGCATTATCTTGTCTTCTTCCCATACCATTGATAGCCTGAACAATTAGGAACATATCAAAAGCCCCTTTAAATATACCCAAAGAACTTGGCCTCTTCAGCCATCTGTGACAATTAATTCCACAGATTCAAGACCCTCTGGCTAAAGAAATTCCTCCTCATCTTTATTCTAAGTGGATGTCCCTCTACTTTGATGCTATGCCCTCTGGTCCTAGACTGCCCCCTTACAGGAAACATCCTTTCCAAATCAACACTATCTAGGCCATTCAATATTCAGAATGGTTTCAATTAGATCCTCTCCCATTCTTCTAAACTCCAGTGAGAACAGTCACAAACTCACCAAACTTTCCTCATACATTAATCCTTGCATTCCTCGAATCATTCTTGTGAACCTCCTCTGGGGTCTCTCCAATGCCAACAAAACTTTTCATATATAAGGGGCCTGAAACTGCTCAAATACTCCAAGTGCAGTCTGACCAATGCTTTATAAAGCCTCAGTATTACATCCTTGCTTTTATAATCAAGTCCTTTCGAAATGAATGCTAACATTGTACATGCTTCCTTACCACTGACTCAACCTGCAAGTTAATCATTAGGAAATCCTGCATGAGAACTCCCAAGTTGCCTTGCAGCACTGATTATTGAATTTTGTCAGAGTCCTTCTGCTTTTTCAACATCACCTGCCCTCCACCTATCTTTGTATTGTCCATAATTTTTGCCACAAAGCCATCTATTCCATTATCAATACCATTGACATATAACATGAAAAGAAGTGATCCCAGCACTGACACATGCAGAACACCACTAGTCACCGGCATCCAATCAAAAGGCCTCATTTTTTTCTACTCTTTGCCTCCTGTTATTCAGTCAATCTTCTATCCATGCTAGTAGCTTTCCAGTAATACCATGGGCTCTTACTTTGTTTAGCAGTCTCATGTGCAACGCCTTGTCGAAGGCCTTCTGAAATGCCAAGTATACTAGCGTCACGGACTCTCCTTAGTCTATCATGCCTGTTATTTCCTCAAAGAATTTCAACAGATTCGTTAGGCAAGATTTCCCCTGAGGAAAACCATGCTAACTTTAGTTTATTTTATCATGTTCTTCCAAGTATTCTGAAACCTCATCTTCAGTAATGGAATCCAACATTTTGGAACATTGAAGAGAGCTAACTGCTGTATAATTTATTTTCTCCTGTCTCCCTCCCCTCTTAAAGAGTGGAGTGAAATTAACAATTTTCCAGTCCTTTGGAACCATTCCAGAATGTAGTGATTCTTGAAAGATCATTACTAATGTCTCCACAATCACTTCAGCCACCTCTTTCAGAACCATGGCGTGTAGTCCACCTGGACTAAATGACTTATCTACATTCAGATACCTCAGCTTCCCAAGCACATTCTCCTTACTAATAGCAAGTACACTCACTTCTGTCTCCTGACACTCTTGAATTTCTGGCATAATGCTAGGGTCTTCCACAGTGAAGATTGGCACTATATTATATGTCTTCTTTTTTTCCTTTTATCCTGCCTTTGACTTCCCTTGTCAATAATGGTTGCATCATCCTCCCTTCAGAATACTGCTTCTTTGAGAGGTCTCCAATCTGTGCCCTCCAAGTTGCTCCCAGAAACTCCAACCATTGCTGTTCTGCTACATTCCCTGCTAGTGTTCCCTTCCAATCAACTTTAACCAACTCTTCTCTCATGTTTTTGTAGTTCCCTTTACTCCTCTGTAATACTGATACTTCTGACTTTAACTTTTCCCTCTCAAAATGCAGGGTGAATTCTATCATTTTATGATCACTCTCTCCTAAGTGTTCCTTTACCTCAAGCTCCCTAATTAAATCTGGTTCATTACACAAAACCCAATCCAGAATTGCCTTTCCCCTTGTGAGCTCAATCACAAGCTAATCTAAAAAACCATCCTTTAGGCACTCTATAAGTTTCCCCCCTTGTGATCCATCACCAACCAGAGTTACCCAAACTACCTGCATATTAAGTTCCCCATGATTATTGTAACATCGTCCTTTTATGTGCCTTTTCAATCTCTTGTTGTAATTTGTATCCCTCATTCTTGCTACTGTTCAGTGTTCAGTATATAACTCCCATCAGGGTCTTTTTACCCTTACAGTTTCTTAACTCTACCCACAAGGAATATATATCTTCCCATCATATTTAATCTCTTTCACCTCTTTGATTTCACTTTTCACCAACGGAGCCACACAGCCCCCTCTGCCTACATGACAGTCCTTTTGATACAATACCTACCTTGGATATTAAGCTCCCAACTCTGATCTTCTTTCAGCCATGACCAGGTAATACCGTTAGCGTCATACCTGCCAGTCACTAACTGCACTACAAGGGGATCTACCTTATTCTGAATACTGCACACACTCAAATATAACACCTTCAGTCCTGCGTTCCTTTTCAATTTTGCCCCCATGTTACACTTCAATTCATCCTACTAACTGAAATTTTGTTCTATTATCTGTCTGATTTTCCTCGCAATCTCACTACGCACAGTACCTAGTTGTGTACCAACTGCCTCATCCTCAGCCCTATCAGTCCCTTTCCCATCCACCTGCCAAATTAGTTGAAATCCTCCCCAACAGCTCTAGCTCTAGCAAATGAGCCCATACTTTTTCTATAGGTGATCTCTTCCACTGAAGGGATCCCTGTGATACAGAAATTTGAAACTCTGCCCCCGAACCAATTCCTCCACCACACATTCATCTGCCAAATCATCCTATTCTTACCGTCACGAGCAGCACATTGCACAGGCAGCAATCCAAAAATTACTACACTAGAGGTCCTACTTTTCAGCTTGCAACCTAATTCCCTATATCTCTCTTCAGGCCCTCCACCCTTTTTCTACCTATGTTGTTTGTTCCCATGACTTCCAATTGCTCACTCTGCTCCTTTATAATACTGTGAACCTGACCTGAGAACATCCGTGACCCCGGCACCTGGGAGGCAATAGTCCATCTGGGTGCCTCCTTCATGTCCACGGAAACTCCTGTTTGCTCCTCTAACTATGGAATCACCTATCAATACGGCACCCCTCTTCTCCTCCTTCCCTTCTGAGCCACAGACCCTGACTCAGTGCCCGAGATCCAGTCTCTGTGGCTTCCCCCGATAAGTAGACCCCCCCAGTAGTATCCAAAGTGGTGTACTTATTATTGAGCGGAATGGCCACAGGGCTAATCTGCACTGTCTGTCGATTCCCTTTTCCTCTCCTGACAGTCATCCTGCTACCTTCCTCCTGCAACTTAAGGGTAACTACCTCCCTTTCATTCCTATCTGTCACCTGCTCATTCTTCCATATGAGTTGGAGGGTAACCTTCTGCAGCTCCAGTTCGTTAACATGGTCTCTAAGGAGCTGCAGTACGATGCAATTCATGTAGATGTAGTTATCAGGCGGACTGGAGGTCTCCTGAAGTTCTCAGATCTCACACGAAGAACATATCACTAACCCTGAATCCATTCTCACCGCAACAACTATATGCTTATAGACAAAGAAAGAAAAAAACTTACAAGAAACTTACACACTTCGCATGTTCTTGCCCAATCGCGTTGAGCCAAAGCCTGACAACTCTAACACTGTACACTCCAACAACTTCCGCTCCTACAATGGCCACTCTGTTCACACCTCACTTCTTTATATTGACCTTTGCCGAGAGCCTTATAGATAGTTATGATTGCATCCCACCGAAAAGTCCCAAAAGGCCCCAAGCTCTGTTTATACCTCACCAAGCAAGTGACTGCTTGCATTGATTGCATTCTGCCAAAAAGAAAATTCAGCATATGATTGAGAAGATTCATGTATTTTAGAGAGTTGGGGGAGGTCAGTGCTTTTTTTGAAGGCTTGAACAAATGATTAAAGTGAATAGACATAAGGTCAGGGTGCCTTAGCCTTGGCCTGCTGGCAGGACAGAAAGGAGCAAAATCTAGAATTAGGGTGCAGGTGACATGAGTCGGAGAGAGATTGAGAACTCAGGTACCACTTTTCAGGAAGAGCTAGGGTTAGGAGTCAGGCTGGGGAGGAGTCATTGCCTGGTCCTTGATAGTGCAGGGAAAGGAGATGATGAGGCCAGGTAAAGGGAGAAGATTGTATACCCAGTAGGTGAAAGGAAGCAACATTACATACTATATAAGGGTCTACAACCCTGACAACTTAGTTGTCCCAAGAATAATTTCTCTTGGGACATGTTGGTCTAATTTTCCCTGTGGTGCTCAGGCATAATTTTACACCAGCCACTTAAGTCAACTAAGACGATATTGCAGGCAGATTGTCAAAGAAGTAGATTTGATGAAGTGTCTTAAAGGAGAAGAGTTGGAATAAGGTGAGAGATTTAACCTAGGAATTTCTAACCTCAGTTTTAATATAGTTCAAGTCAGAACTACCAATGAAGCAACATGAGGCCAGAAATAGATGAATGGAGAAATACTGGAGGTGTGCAGGACTGGAAGAGATGGAAATCGAGAGGAATAAGGTACAAAAATACAGTCAAATCAATGATGAATCAGTGAGCTGGATGCGGGAGGGGGTAGGTGAGTGAATAGGGAAAAGCATGAGTGAGTATGGAACTTTGGCAGCATCTCAAACTGTCCCTCTCTCTGCAGACTCAGGGGACTCAGTCTGAGACCAGCGGCAGACGGGAAAAGGAATTTGCCTATGCCAACCTGCAGCATGAATCAGACGGCAAGCAAGCAAAAGGCCAGGGCGACAGAGTAGAGTTCTTGGGAGCTGTGTGAAAGAAGGTGGAAGCAATGCCTGCAATCTGTTCACTTACACTAGAGACCACAGAAAGTCAGCAAAACCTGATACTGAAATTGAATAAAGTGGTGCGTGGTAACTTTTACGGGTAAACCCTGACTGAACATTTGTGCAATGGAAATAAAATAGGCACAGACTATTATCTATATAATTTATCAAAAACCTTGCAGATTTTGTGTCCTTCTACAGTTTATCCCCTGTCACATTTTGTGGCATATTTCCTGCTGTTAAACACTCCCCTTAATACTTTACCCATTTAGGTTCTTTCAATCATTTTCCACTTTACGTTTCTCTTTGTACAGAATTTGCACACCACTAATTTATTCACATTGCTTCACCCATCTCATCCCCGTTTGCTCATTACATCTTTTCTCTACCAACTTTAAACCAATGTTTGCTAGGGATCATCTGCTAATGCCCCATAAATCAGTGAACAAGTCTTGATGTACACTTGGACACTATAAATGCTTATAAACACATTCAAACTAAGATATACAAAGTAGTTTTTCCAAAACTATATCAACCAATGAACTGAAGGAGTGTATTGTATAACTCAGAGTAAATTGAGATGAACAGCAAACAAGATTAATTAACTCAGTAAATTTACTCTGTTTCTACTGAAAAAGTGGTAAAAGCAAACTACAGTGCCTTCTCCCAATAAAAGCACAAGTGTAGGGTTCCTTTGGGGGCTCCAATTTCCTCCCACAGTCCAAAGACATACTGGTTGGTCGGTTAATTACTCATTGTAAATTGTCCCGTGATTAGGCTAGCATTAAATTGGGGGGATTGCTGACCAGTATGGTGTGAAGGGCTGGAAGGGCCTACTCCACACTGTATCTCAATAAACAAACAAATAAATAAATAATTTCTCCAGAGCAGTGCAATGTGTGAAGCAATGTCGCATATAAATTCTGTGCCTATAATCACCCTGGCTACCACAGCTATGTGGCCATCAAACTTAACTGATGGAGGACTTCCTCTACCATTTGTCTTGTACCCAGCTAAAGGATTGTCACTATTTTGGTATTAACTAGGTATACCTTGCTTTTGCATTCAGAAAGTCGAAGTACTGCAAATTTGTGCCTACTGCAGTTATGGCCAGAACAGTGGGTAAATTACGGGTTTATTATCTTGAGCATCCTGACCATAAATTCATTCTCTGTTCACTGTGATGAGAATCATCTCAGTCTTCTTGCTGAATGCTGCAATCTGGATGAAGTGAAATGTTGTATTCAAATTTTACTTATCATGGGACTGCAGCTCAAGTCTGACTGATCAGATTTAAGTAGACTGTGAACGCAGAATAAGTGAAACGATTCCAGATGCTGAAAAGGTGCAAAGCCCATATCCCAACTTACACCAAGTCCTGTTCACTACATGACAGTCTTGCTCAAAGGTTTTGTCTCACATGGGTCGGCTAGGCTACTCACAGTTAATACAGCTTAATGGGAGCTTTGTATTTAAACATCCAATTCCTGATTGCTTAATGTACAATGTTCCAGAGAACTTGCTCATCATTAACATTCACCCAGAAATCAGTGGGTACATTGGAATAGACATAGGACCCTGTAATACCATCAGCAAATGTTTGTCCTGTATGCAAACTATGATAATAAAATTAACCCTTTATCATCTGCCTATTGCTCATTTCTTCTGACATGAGCCAGCAAAATATCCAATGCAGAGAAATAAATATAAAGTGTACTAACTAATGAATAAAATCATGTATTAAGAGCAAAATTCATTGGAACGTAAAGCTTTACAGCAGAAAATGGCTGGTATAATGTAGATGACTTTACAAGATGAAGCTATGTCAACCCTGCCTCATTACTTACATACATGATGGGTTCAACAAAGGTTATTTTTGCTACAATTTCTTCTCATTTTTACAATATATGTAGACAATTATAAGCCCTTCTGAACCATGAACGGTCAATGATTCTCATAAATGCCACACCCTTATATGTGATTCACTGTGTTGGTTTTTTTCCATATCCCATACAAATATTCATAATGTACATGTTCCTATATGTTTGTCATGTCATTGATTGCTCCCAAACCTGCTGGCTAACATGCCTTCATCTTACTATTACTATTCTTGTTTTTATCTCTACTGCCTCTCTTTCAATCAAGTGGTTCCTCCTTGGGTTCCAAACTCTGCTGGAATATATTCCCAATAATTTCATCAATTGACCCACTTTTTATCCCCCACCAATATCGTTCTGTCCAGGTCATCTTTGCAAACACTAGCCTTCCACGACAACTGCAAGGTCACATTCATTAATGCACTGTTGGGAAGTCTACTTTCATCAATTCCCAACACAATTTTTTCTCTCTGCTAATTTTACCTTTGGTTATTGTCAGCAATACCCTGGATTATTAATCTTTATTTCTGAAGAATCCAGGAAAATTTCCAGGTGGGTTGACATCCCTCATATGTTGGTCTGCATGGACCCACATCTATCTATCTGTCTATCTCTGTATATTGTTAATGTTCTGTTTTGACATCCATCACATTATGTTGTTCAATTATCCCATCTACCTATATTGTTCACTAGTTTTCTACATATTTCTTTCTATCTCTACCTCTAAATATGTCACTGTGTCTATTGATCTGTCCATATATACATTTTTAATATTCTTCTCTCTTATTCTCTTTGTGTATGTTTCACACACTTTTTCTGTTATTCCTACATATATAGTACGTATCCTTATCTTTCTCTTCCTTTCTTTTCCCAGATATATCCACCTAGTTATTTTATTCTCTTTTAATCTCTGTAGCCATTTCTCATGTTCTTACTCTGAGTTCCCTTAGTCTCTTTAAACTGCATTAGCATGTAGTCTAACATTCCATTGTAGAACTTAAATGGAACTAAATTTGGCATCTGGTGGAATAATTGCAATTAAAATATGGTCTGTCAATACAAGTATAGGAGGAGTTTTTAATTGGAAATTAATATTAAAAATACAGTGACTTAAATCAGTAAATAATATTTCAATAATTAATCAAAACTTTATCAAATCAAAACTAATCATTTTGTGTTTTTTTTTACTATTCTTTATATACAAAAGCTGATTCCTGTTACTAGAAATGCCCTGAATCTCCAGGCACTGAATCTCAGGAATGAAACATGCCACCATTTCAGTGGAAAAGAGATTTGCATTTCATAAAGAGGTTGTTGTAATATTCTGAATTTGAATAATATTACACTGTTTATAATCATGAACAAGTCTGCAAAAAGAAAGTGGTACATTCATTCAGATGTGCCTAGTTAGAGTGTCAGACGATGAAATGCAGGACCACAAATGGCTCTGTAGTAGAGTCAAACATACAGCACAATTCTGTGGGGTTATCTTAACTTGGGACAGTGCTGATATCAAATTGGCCAGTAGTATGTGTCCCACCAGCTTCTTCCTTCCATTGAAGAGACCGAGCAGCCAATTTCACATAGTGATAAACCACAGATGAAATAACCAGATTTTACTCAATCCACTGACAAACAGTACTCAGTTGCCTGAGGACGTAGAGTATATTACAATGTCTTTTTTATATATTTAGTGAGAGTAGTCTTATGACTGTACAAATGTGGGCTTAGTCTATCAATTACACTGTTCATTAAGATGATGTAAAAGTTTGTGTCTTATAATTGCAGATTAATCACTAACTCAAGATGAGAAATAAATTAAACCTCTGGATTATTAACAGCTGTGGTGTTCAATTTTTAACTTGTTCAATATGACAGGTTATCCTGCTGCTTGCTTGTAAATCAATAAAATATTGAAACCCATTCGCAATGAGCATTTGTCTGCTGAAACTAATTTCTGAAGGTTGTTTTACTCATTCCAGGTTCAATATCCTGCAACAATTTAACAATTTGGAAGGGAAATCAAGATGAATCAGGGTGTGAAATCTGGAACACTACCTGAAGGGGTTGTGGAAGCAAATACTCCAGCAGGATTTGGGTTTATAGATGATGCATACTTATATAGCCAAAGTAACTGGCAAATGGGCTTAAATAGTCAAAACAAAGAGGGAGAGCAGCTGGTAAGTGGGATCGGTATAGATGGGCTCTCAAAGGTTTGCAGAGTAGTAATGTAAAATAGTGTGGATACTAGCGATATTAAAAATATAAGCATTTTCTTATTTTGTGGTTTTATATGTCTTTACTCATATATTAGAAAATCAAGAAAGCTCCAATGTAAGGATCAAAATCTAAAATATTAAATAACATTTAAACAAACCAGGGAGCTGAAATTGCATGAATTTCTCCCTCTTGCTCACTGAATGTTTTAGGGAACAGCAATTAAATCTCTTGCTCCTGTCCACCCTAAGATTTGATGAATACTACTAACATTGGCCCTTACTTTCTGGCACTGGCCACTCACCAAACCACAGCTGCCTAATCATATGGCGGTGCAACATGCTGTTGTTGGTCAACTGCTCCAGTTGTGACAACTTCTGTAGGGAATCTGTTGCACGTCTCTTTAGCACAGGTATGAGCAGGTTTCCTGTTCAAACGTACTCCAGGGTGTAACAAAATTCTTTGTGTAAAGCTCACAGAGTAAAGAAAATACATGGTAATAATAAAGGCAATATTATGGAGTGCGGCTAGCACTAAACCACAGTATGGTGCAAAGTACAAACTGAAGAAGTGTATAAAGAAGTGATGAGATGACAGTAATAGAAGAGTTAAGAATTCAAGAATATGACAATAACACTGACTGTCCATTCAAACTGAGATATGTAGGGAACTTGAGAATGGATAGGGCTGGTATAAGTTGGAAGGTAGAACAGAAACCTCAAATCCTACTGTATATAAATTTTAACAGTTGGAAGTAGTTAGTGTTGACTAGCCATATCACTCTCAGGAGGAGAGTAATCACAGGAATTTCTTAAGGAAGTTGTGTGCTGTTTCTTTGAGTAATACTTTGGTACCACAACACCCCTTGAGGAACTGGCTTTAATCCATGCTTCAGAACTATTCTAACAACAAAGGAATCAGCTTCTCTATTAGTCCTTATCTCAGGCAGATAAGCATTTAAAATACATCCTGCAGGACATTTGGATAATAATTGGTCATTCTCAGCATATAATAATTTCAGTCATACTGCCTTGTAAATATTAGCTTGCAATATGGAATTTAGGTCTTCTATATGAGAAGACTTTATATGATTCTACATGAGAGGAAAATATTACAGCAGTGTTCTGTCAGGGTAGATTAAAGGGCTCGTCTAGGGAGGCTACTTGGGTGGAATTGAGGAATGGGAAAGGTGTAGTAACACTTATACGGGTGTATTATAGTCCACCAAATAGGGAGCGAGAATTGAAGGAACAAATTTGTAAGGGGATGGCAGATATTTGTCGTAAGCACAAGGTTGTGTTTGTGGGAGATTTTAATTTTCCACACATAGACTGGGAAGCCCTTACTGTAAAAGGGCTAGATGGTTTGGAGTTTGCCAAATGTGTGCAGGATAGTTTTTTGCAGCAATACACAGAGATACCATCTAGAGAAGGGGCAGTGTTGGATCTCCTGTTAGGGAATGAGATAGGTCAGGTGACGGAGGTTTGTGTTGGGGAGCACTTCGGGTCCAGTGATCACAATACCATTAGTTTCAATATAATTATGGATAAGGATAGGTCTGGACCCAGGGTTGAGATTTTTGATTGGAGAAAGGCTAACTTTAAGGAGATGTGAAAGGATTTAGAAGGAGTGGATTGGGAAAATTTTTTTATGGGAAGAATGTAATAGAGAAATGGAGGTCATTTAAAGGTGAAATTTTTAGGATACAGAATCTTTATGTTCCTGTTAGGTTGAAAGGAAAGGTTAAAAGTTTGAGAGAGCCATGGTTTTCAAGGGATATTGGAAACTTGGTTCAGAAAAAGCAAGATATCTACCATAAATATAGGCAGCATTAAGTAAATGAGGTGCTTGAGGAATATAAAGAATGTAAAAAGAATCTTAAGAAAAAAATTAGAAAAGCTAAAAGAAGATATGAGGTTGCTTTGGCAAGTAAGGTGAAAATAAATCCAAAGGGTTTCTACAGTTATATTAATAGCAAAAGGATAGTGACGGATAAAATTGGTCCCTTAGAGAATCAGAGTGGACAGCTATGTGTGGAGCCAAAAGAGATGGGGGAGATTCTGAACAATTTCGGTATTTACTAAGGAGAAGGATATTGAATTGTGTAAGGTCAGGGAAACAGGTAGGGAAGTTATGGAAACTATGATGATTAAAGCAGAGGAAGTACTGGCGCTTTTAAGGAATATAAAAGTGGATAAGTCTCCGGGTTTTGACAGGATATTCCCTCGGACCTTGAGGGAAGTTAGTGTGGAAATAGCAGGGGCTCTGACAGAAATATTTCAAATGTCATTAGAAACGGGGATGGTGCTGGAGGATTGGCATATTACTCATGTTGTTCCATTTTTTAAAAAGGGTTCTAAGAATAAACCTAGCAATTATCGGCTTGTGAGTTTGACGTCAGTGGTGGGTAAATTGATGGAAAGTATTCTTAGAGATGGTATATATAATTATCTGGATAGACAGGGTCTAATTAGGAACAGTCAACATGGATTTGTGTGTGGAAGGTCATGTTTGACAATTCTTATTGAATTTTTTGAAAGGGTTACGAGGAAAGTTGCCGAGGGTAATGCAGCGTATGTGGTCTATATGGACTTCAGTAAGGCATTTGACAAGGTTCCACATGGAAGGTTAGTTTGGAAGGTTCAATTGTTAGGTATTAATATTGAAGTAGTAAAATGGATTCAGCAGTGGCTGGATGGGAGACACCAGAGAGTGGTGGTGGATAACTTTTTGTCAGATTGGAGGCCGGTGACTAGTGGTGTGTCTGAGGGATCTGTATTGGGTCCAATGTTTTTGTCATATATATTAATGATCTGGATGATGGGTGGTAAATTGGATGAGTAAGTATGCAGGTGATACTAAGATAGGTGGAGTTGTTGTTAATGAAGTAGGTTTTCAAAGCTTGCAGAGAGATATAGGCCAGTTAGAAGAGTGGGCTGAAAGATGGTAGATGGAGTTTAATGCTGATAAATGTGAGGTGCTACATTTTGGTAGGACTAATCAAAATAGGACATACATGGTAAATGGTAGGGCATTGAAGAATGCAGTAGAACAGAGGGATCTAGGAATAATGGTGCATAGTTCTCTGAAGGTGGAATCTCATGTGGAAAGGGTGGTGAAGAAAACTTTTGGTATGCTGGCCTTTATAAATCAGAGCATTGAGTATAGGAGTTGGGATGTAATGTTGAAATTGTACAAGGCATTGGTAAGGCCAAATTTGGAGTATTGTGTACAATTCTGGCCACTGAATTATAGGAAAGATGTCAGCAAAATAGAGAGAATACAGAGAAGATTTACTAGAATGTTACCTGGGTTTCATCACCTAAGTTACAGAGTAAGGTTGAACAGGTTGGGTCTTTATTCTTTGGACCGTAGAAGGTTGAGGGGGCACTTGATAGAGGTATATAAAATTATGAGGGGGATTGATAGAGTTGACGTGGATGGGCTTTTTCCATTGAGAGTAGGGGAGATTCAAACAAGAGGACATGAGTTGAGAGTTTAAGGGCAAAAGTTTAGGGATGACATGAGGGGGAACTTCTTTACTCAGAAAGTGGTGGCTGTGTGAAACGAGCTTCCAGCAAAAGTGGTTGAGGCAGGTTTGATGTTGTCATTTAAAGTGAAATTGGATAGATATATGGACAGGAAAGGAATGGAGGGTTATGGGCTGAGTGCAGGTCAGTGGGACTAGGTGAGAGTAAGCGTTCGGCACGGACTTGAAGGGCCAAGATGGCCTGTTTCCATGCTGTAATTGTTATATGGTTATAAGATTTAATTATTATTATTATTATTATTGTAAGTGCTTATTGCATTGCTCTATCTTTAACACGAAAACAATGTTATTTATTTCTTCTGGAATTTTCTATTGAACAGAAATTTCTTTGGCAGAACTTTTAATCTATAGCCTTTAATAGTCTCGTAGGCGGCACAGTCGTGCAGATGGTAGAGTTGCTACCTCAATGCTCCCAAGTCAATCCTGGCATCTGGTGCCGTCTGTGTGGAGTGCTCACAGTCTTTTTTGGTCATGTGTGTTTCCAAGTCGTGATCTGACCTCCTCTGTATCCAAAACCTGGAGGCTAGAGGTCTAATTGATGATTCTAAATTGACCCTAGCTTGTAGGTGAGTGGTGAAATCTGAGTGAAGTTCATGAATATGGGAGGAATAAAATGGATTAAGATCTGGTAACGTACAGTATACCATGCAACCTGAAATTCTTACTCTTCACAGACATGCACCATACCAAAGATAAACCCCAAAAAATGAATGGGAGAAATATTTTAGAACCCCAATGCCCCCCCTCGCTCTCCCAAACCCAAGCAGCAGCGAAATCATCAATGCTTCCCTCCTCCCACTTGCTCCAGTAAAAGTATCAACACCCACTACCCACCATTTAAACAATAGCAAAACCCCCAGAGACCATGATTATCAGCATGGAATCAATGTGCCAAAGAGCTTTTCTCAGTGTGAAATGTCTCTACGATTCTATGACTCCCATTATGTCATAATAATTCCAACTGTAATCAGACCACCTTGTTTAAGTGATCTTCTGCAATCACGCAACCTCTCTGTGCATCTCTAATTCCAACTATCTGCATTACAATGATGTTTGGTTCTCTTTGTAGACTTTGGAATTCCTCATAATCTCATTTTATATCCGTGAGCTTCACCTATCATTCTCCAGCCATTGACCTTTCCCATCCACCGGGCTTCACCTATCACTTTCTAACTGGTCTCTTTCCCCTGCCCCACCCCACTTTTTCATTCAGGCATCCTCCTCCTTCCTTTCCAGTCCTGAAGAAGGATCTTGGCCCAAAACGTTGACTCTTTACTCTTTTCCATAGTTGCTGCCTGACCTGCTGAGTTCCTTCAGCATTTTGTGCGTGTCGCTTTGGATTTCCAGCATCTGCAGACTATCTTGTATTTACCTTTCCGATCTACCTTCCAATAATTCCTTTGATTTTGGGAGTCTTTCTGTTAACCCCTGACACGTATTCTGCTTGTTAAATGCAAGACATCGGTGCTGATTATGGGTGTGGCTTGATGCAGTGCGTAAACAGATTGTTTTTGAATATTCATCAATTTTCATCTTTGCTAAATTAATTACTTCCCTTTTTGAGGAGGTAGGAATTGCTGATAAGTGAGAAATGTCGCTGCATTTGCTTCATGTTGACTTCTAGCACCTGCATCCTATGACAAAATGTTGGCGTTTCCAGTTCTTCCTGCATCGGTAGATATAAGTATAACGTAGCTTGATTGAAGAGGATTACACTTCCTCAAGGGAGCACTGTGTCAATAGAAGTTATAAAGTAAAAGGTAAGACGACCTCAATAGCTTTCACATTAACTTTTCAAAGAGCTCTGACTGATACAGCAACTGGGGTGTGGCCTTAATATCTGGTGGCGTCAAGTTACTTTAATTTTTACTCATTCCACGTCAGGTATATTTTAAATCTGCAGTCTCAGTGCACCTAAGAATATTAAACGGAAAATAAACAGAGAGAGAATCAGTTAATTTGTGAACGGAGGGCACTGTCCAGTTCTGGGCACCCTGATTTGGAAAGGATGTGAAGTTACAGGAATATGTCTGGGGATAGGGGATTTCAGCTCCAGGTTCATACCGGAGATTCTGGGCTATTTTCCTTAGAGCAGACAGGTTGAAAGAAGATTTGATTGAATTGACTAGATCAGGAGTGGTGTAGAGAGAGGGAAACTGTTCCTATTCAAAAACCAGTGACATAGATTTACAGCTATGAGAAAAAAAACAGGAGATGAGAGGAAAATCATTTTATTGTAATAATATTTATGGAACTTGCTGCAGTAATTGGAGTGAAACAGCTGAAGGGGTTTAGAGGAGGAAAAGTAGTAGTGGGTTTGGATCAACGGCTTGGAAAGGTAAGGATAAAGTAGAGGAGAAGGGAAATGCAGGAGAGGTTACAGGAGTCACCAGAATAAAAAAAGACATAAACTTTAGAAAGGGATTGGAACTTAATTTCTACTAACATAGGCAACATTAAAAAGGGTGCTGAATGCAGGACTGAAGGTGCTATATTTGAATGCAAACAGAATACAGAAAAGTAGATGATCTTGCAACACAACTAGAAATTAGCAGGTGTGACTTAGTGGGCTTCAATGAGTCGTGCCTGAAAGAAGCTTACAGTTAGGAGCTTAACATCCAAGGATACATATTGTATCAAAAGGATAGGCAAGTGGCTGCCGGTCTGGGGTGGCTCTGTTGGTAAAAAAATGAAATTAAATCCTTAGAAAGAGAAGATATAGGATCAGAAGATGTAGAATCCTTGTGGGTAGAGTTAAGAAACTGCAAGGATAAAAAAGTCCCTGATGGGAGTTGTATACAGGCTCCCAAACAATAGCCAAGATATAGGTTACAAATTACAGCAGGAAATGGAAAAGGTATATAAAAAGAGCAATGTTATGATGGTCATGGGAGATTTTAATACTTAGGTAGATTGGGAAAATCAGGTAGGTACTGGATCCAAATAGAAGGAATTTGTAGAATGCCTATGAGATGGTTTTCTGGACTACTTTGTGGATCCCATGGTCTGCATCCCAGAGTGCTTAAGGAAGTAGCCCAAGAAATAGTGGATGCATTAGTGATAATTTTTCAAATCTCTTTAGATTCTGGACTAGTTCCTGAGGAATGGAGGGTGGCTAATGTAACACCACCTTTTAAAAAAGGAGGGAGAGAGAAACTGGGGAATTATAGACCGGTTAGCCTGATATCAGTGGTGGGGAAAATGCTAGAGTCAGTTATCAAAGATGTGATAACAGCACATTTGGAAAGCGGTGAAATCATCGGACAAAGTCAGCATGGATTTGTGAAAGGAAAATCATGTCTGACGAATCTCATAGAATTTTTTGAGGATGTAACTAGTGGAGTGGATAGGGAAGAACCAGTGGATGTGGTATATTTGTATTTTCAAAAGGCTTTTGACAAGGTCCCACACAGGAGATTAGTGTGCAAATTTAAAGCACATGGTATTGTGGGTAAGGTATTGATGTGGATAGAGAATTGGTTGGCAAACAGGAAGCAAAGAGTGGGAATAAACGGGACCTTTTCAGAATGGCAGGCAGTGACTAGTGGGGTACCGCAAGGCTCAGTGCTGGGACCCCAGTTGTTTACAATGTATATTAATGACTCAGATGAGGGAATTAAATGCAACATCTCCAAGTTTGCGGATGACACGAAGCTGGGCGGCAGTGTTAGCTGTGAGGAGGATGCTAAGAGGATGCGGGTGACTTGGGTAGGTTAGGTGAGTGGGCAAATTCATGGCAGATGCAATTTAATGTGGATAAATGTGAGGTTATCCACTTTGGTGGCAAGAACAGGAAAACAGATTATTATCTGAATGGTGGCCGATTAGGAAAAGGGGAGGTGCAACGAGACCTGGGTGTCATTGTAAACCAGTCATTGAAAGTGGGCATGCAGGAACAGCAGGCGGTGAAAAAGGCGAATGGTATGCTGGCATTTATAGCGAGAGGATTCGAGTACAGGAGCAGGGAGGTACTACTGCAGTTGTACAAGGCCTTGGTGAGACCACACCTGGAGTATTGTGTGCAGTTTTGGTCCCCTAATCTGAAGAAAGACATCCTTGCCATAGAGGGAGTACAAAGAAGGTTCACCATATTGATTCCTGGGATGGCAGGACTTTCATATGATGAAAGACTGGATCGACTAGGCTCTTACTCATTGGAATTTAGAAGATTGAGGGGGGATCTTATTGAAACATATAAAAGCCTAAAGGGATTGGACAGGCTTGATGCAGGAAGATTGTTCCCGATGTTGGGGAAGTCCAGAACGAGGGGTCACAGTTTGAGGATAAAGGGGAAGCCTTTTAGGACTGAGATTAGGAAAAACTTCTTCACACAGAGAGTGGTGAATCTGTGGAATTCTCTGCCACAGGAAACAGTTGAGGCCAGTTCGTTGGCTATGTTTAAGAGGGAGTTAAATATGGCCCTTGTGGCTAAAGGGATCAGGGGGTATGGAGGGAAGGCTGGTGCAGGGTTCTGAGTTGGATGATCAGCCATGATCATACTGAATGGCAGTGCAGGCTCGAAGGGCCGAGTGACCTACTCCTGCACCTGTTTTCTATGTTTCTATGTTCCTATCCCACTAGAGAAATTGTTATTCTGGATTGGGTGTTGTGTATCGAACCAGATTTGATTAGGGAGCTTAAGGTAAACGGACCCGTAGGAGACAATGATCATAATATGATAGAATTCATCCGCAGTTTAAGAGGAAGAAGACAAAATCAAAGGTATTGGCATTACATCTGGGTCAAGGAAATTACAAAGGCATGAGAGAGGAGCTGGCCAAAGTTGATTAGAAGGGGACACTGGCCGCGATGGTGACAGAACAGCAACGGCTGGAGTTCCTGGTTGCAGTTTGGAAGGCACAAGATCAGTTCATCCCAAAGACAAAGAAGCATTCTAAAGGGAGGATGTGTCAAAGACAACGTAAAAGCAAAAGAGAGGACATAGAATATAGAAAAATTAGTTAGAATCTAGAGGACTAAAGCTATTAAAACCAACAGAATGCAACTTTAAAAAAATGAAGAGCAAAAGGATGAAATATGAAGGTAAGCTAGCCAAAAATATAAAAGAGCATACCTAAAGTATTTTCAGATATATAAAGAGTATAAGACAGGTGAGAGGAAATATTGGACCATTGGAAAATGATGCCAGAGAAGTAGTAATTGGGGATAAAGAAATGGTAGTTGAACTTAATAGTATTTTGCATCTGTCTTTACTGTGGAAGACACCAGCACTATGCCAGAAATTCAAGAGTGTCAGGGAGCAGAAATGAGTGTAGTCACTATTACTAAGGAGAAGTGCTTGGGAGTTGAATCATCTGAAGGTAAATAGGTCACCTGGACCTGATGGACTACACCCCAGGTTAAAGAGGTAGCTGAAGAGATTGTGGAGGCATTAGTTGTGACCTTTCAAGAATCATTAGGTTCTGGCCTGGCTTCTGAGAACTGGAAAATTGCTATCTCCACTCTATAAGAAAGGAGAGAGGCAAAAGACAGAAAATTAGCCTAATTTCAGTGGCTGGAAAGATGGTAGAGTCCATTATAAGAAATGAGGTTTCAGGGTACTTGGAGGCACGTGATAAAATAGGCTGAAGTCAGCACGTTTTCCTTAAGGGGAAATCGTCTGACAAATCTGTTGGAATTCTCTGAGGATATATCAAGCAGGATTGATAGGGGAGCCTCGGTGGAATATTGTTTATTTGGATTTTCAGAAAGCTTTTAATGAGGTATTGTACATGAGGCGACTAAACAAGATAAGATCCCATATAGGAAAGATGCCAGCATAGACAGAAGACTTGGCTTTCTGCAGGACACAAAGAATGAAAATAAAGGGGGCCTTTGCTGGTTGGCTGCCAGTGACTGGTGGGTTGGTGTTAGGATTGTTTCTTTTTACATTATATGTCAATGATCTGGATCATGGAATTAATAGCTTTCTGGGCAAGTTTGGAGGGGTAGATAGTGTTGAGGAAGCAGTGGGTCTGCAAAATGACTTAGAGAGTTGAAGAAAATGGACAAAGAAGTAGCAGATGGAATACAGTGCAGAGAAGTGCGCGGTCAAGCAAGCTGGTAGAAGGAATAAAGACATGGACTATTTTCTAAAACAGAGCAAATTCAGAAATCAGAGGTGCAAAGGGGCTTGGAAGTTCTTTGCAGAATTCCCTAAAGGTTGACTTGCAGATTGAGTTGGTAGTCAGGAAGGCAAGTGCGAGGTTAGCTTTAATCTCAAGAAAATAGAATGTAAAAACAAGGATGTAATACTGAGGCTTTATGAGGCATTTGCTAGACCACTCTTGGAGGAACGTAAGCAGTTTTGGACCCGTTATCTAAGAAAAGATATGCTGGGATTGAAGCCAGTCCAAAGGAGTTTCACGGGAATGGTATTGGGAGTGAAAAAGTTTACATGGGTTTGACGAGCTTTTAATGGCTTTGAGCCTGTATTCGCTGGAGTTTGGAAGAATGGGCGGGGGGGTGAATATTGAAAGGCCTGGATAAAGACGACTTAGAGAGGATGTTCCAATATTGTGGGAGTCTAGGACCAGAGAGCACATCTTCAGAAGACAAACATATCCCTTTAGAACAGAAGTGATGAGGATTTTCTTTAGTCAGTGTGTGGTGAGTCTGTGGAATTCATTGCCACAGGTGGCTTTGGCGGCCAAATCGTTGGGTATATTTAGAGCAGAAGTTGATAGGCTCTTGATCAGAAAAAACATCAAAGGCTGTGAGGAGAAGGTAGGAGAATGGGGTTGAGTGGGATAATAAATCAGCCATGATGGAATGGCAGAGCCATGTTTCTGCTCCTAGATCTTAAGGTCTTGTATCCTACTATACATTAAGATAATACACTAATTCCTCTAATTTGTATCTGTGTGAAAGGAAAGTTTACGGTCAGTAATTAAAAAGAGCAATGGACCTATCACATTATGAATAACATTTATTTCATCAATCAAACAACTGTAGAACATCATTCTGCATGACAAGTAGTTTAATAGCTTGTTAAGCAAGGAATGCATAATTGCAACAGTAAATCTTGGGGGCGGGGGGGGGTGTAAGAAGAAGATATTTTTCTCACCTGAGATTTGGTATGATCTGAATGCTTTCACTGAAAGAATTAAATTGAATCGTGACTTTGCATCTATCTTTAAAAGGGAAAATATTGTAAGGTTAAGAAAAATGAACAAAATGATTAATTGGACAGTCTGAAAGACAACAATTTCTAAACACAAACTGCTTGGTTTCAGAGAGGTTGCTGTAACATCTAGAACAGGATGGGGAAAGCAGTGAGACTTCAGGAACACAATAGAAGTGTATTGTTTGGCTGGATCAATGTGGGGGATTGCACAATGTCCTAAAGATCTTTACTGACAGTGATCTATTATGTATTTCTCAGCTGCTGTGTCTTAAAACAATGAGCATATCGGAATACACCCTGGCACTAATAGCCATGTGTCTTAACCAGGGTAAGTATCTAATTTCAACATTTGTTATGCATAATTTTGAACAACATCTTTTATCAGAAGTATTTTTATCATCCAATTCTCATGGTGCTTGACCAAGCACAAATCCATCTAAATATTTTCCACACTTGAATTTATTTATATAATACCAAAAGTTGCATGCTGGGTCCATTGGTGACAAAAAGCAGTGTCATTCTCAATAGGTATCTATGCCGTGTCAAAACAATAATTATTGATGATCAAATTTAGCAGTAATCTCCAGTTAAGTCATGTCCATTGGCTTTTAAATCACCAGGGAATGGTGGTTGATATAAGCCTGTTTTCATTTTCTTTCATGCAGGTAAAACTTCATGGATTTGCATCGTAACTTTACTGCAAGAGTTCCACCTTATATTTATCAGCAGAGGTTCCTGATTCCAATATAGAGAAAGCGAATGACTTTTTAAAAACATATTTGCACAAGCACTTGAATTGCTAAGGCATAGATAGCTGTGGACCAAGTGCCTGTAAACATGATTGGAATAGATGGATAGCTGATGTTTGGGATGGATGTGCAACAGATATCAAAAGTTCTGCCTAGAAGCTTCTTTTAAATCTTTTCATTTTTCCTATTTTTTTCTGTCTAATTTTTCTCTTTCATTTGATCTAATCTCTTTGCCCTCTTGTTTTCTCAAGCAGTGCTTGGTTTGATAATATTTGCATCTTTGTTCTGTTTGTTTCTCCAACTCTCCTCATTCACTAAGGCCTCAAACGCCACCTGCATTTCCCGACTTACTGACCAAACTTTTTCTCTGCAGCAAGGCCCAACATGATTTTGGTTGTTACGTTATAACAAAAATGTACAGAGTGCAATGAAACAGGAGTGGGCAAAACTATGACAAATAGAATTCACTGTGAAGAAGTCTGTGTCAACTACTTCATGTACATATAAGGAAGTTGAATCAGGATATTTTATTATAGAATGCTAAGAAGGATTTGGATACAAATCTAGAAGTTATTGATTTATATTTTAAAATGAAATACATGTCCAGCTGTTAACCTTGTATCTGCATGGAATAAGTAGTCACAGTAAAATTATAGAACAATGTTTGCTACAAGAGCTTCTGCGGATGCTGGATGTTTTGAGCAACGCACCCAAAATGCTGAGGAAGGAACTCAGCAGGTCAGGCAGCATCTATAAAGTCTGAAAGGTCTCTTCCTAAAATGTTGACTGCTTACTTCTCTCCATGCTGCTTAAGATGTGCAATACCTTAGCCAGAACTCCAATAGATTTTAGGAAGGATATCCTGAACTTGGGAGGGAAATAAATGCTGATTTACCAGAATAATACCAGGGTTCAGAGTTTTGAAAATCAAAGGGCCAATTTGTATTTCCTTTAGTACAGTGGATCTGTATTGAATTACTGCAGATGGATACCAAAAGCTATTTCTGACATGAGTAAATCAAATCAAAGGACATACTCTGCTACCATTTCTGCATTAAGAAAAGGAATACAAGTTCAGGTGGTTTGGTCACCACCCTGCCGAAGATTTAAAGCCAATTCTGTTCCTTGCTTTTATGAACATGAAGGCAAAAGTTAAACAAAGCATTGCTCCATTATCCAAGCCTGTAAAAATGATTATTCTACTCTTGGGTCATTCATGTTTAATGCTTTATTTTCCCTATGTATTTTTAGTTGTAGTACTGTTAAAAAAAGTTGAGCATCTGTTTCCCTTTGTTACACTTCAAGGATCATACTGAAAATATCTCCCTGCCTTGTTTTTTAAATATAATTAAATAGATGCTGTCTTGCAAATGCCATTGTTAACAGAAAAATCTTTAACTGACTTGGACAGAGGTTTTGAGGTTATTTTGTCCGATTTTAGAAGTGAATGCTGGAATTCGTATTATTATGAATGAACGTGCTCATAATGTCAATATAATTTTAATTATTTTATGTCCATGCTTAGCTCATGCAAACATGAAGACAAATTCATTAAGAAGTATATCTACAATACAAGCACGTTCACCCATAATGAGATGCTTATTATCTTGGACTCAGGATCTATTTCATTTGTAAATAAAATAAAGAAAGCCAATCTTTCATGCAGAAACTTGAGTGAGCAAAATTGCCTAAAAATGACTTTGCACTGATCAGGCTTTGTAGTTTTAAACCTCACCAACAGAATAGCATGTGGAAATAGTTGGACAAATATCAGGAACAGATCAAAGATAGTTACACATTGCTGTGATATGCTTGCATTTATATTTGAAATTGTTGGTAGATAGTTAAAGTGCTTTAATCTGAAAATTCTTCAGAGTACTTTAACTCCTATTTCCATGCAGTAATTAGCCTGAAAATTTTCCAACTAACATAATGAAGTCTGTTTCTATTTGGAAGTGTAACACCAGTGTTGGAAGGAAGGAAGGAACAAAAGAGCAACACACATAAAAGTTGCTGGTGAACGCAGCAGGCCAGGCAGCATCTATAGGAAGAGGTACGGTCGACATTTCGGGCTGAGACCCTTTGTCAGGACAAAAGAGGCTTTTTTATCTAAACCAGAGATTCCCAGCCTGGTGTCCATGGATCCATTGCTTAAGGCTATTGGTCTATGGCAGAAAAAAAAGTTGGGAACTCCTGGTCTAGACCAAAAGCAGGGAGGGTACTTACTGTAAGTGATTTGAGACCTTACTCAGATATTCGTTGATGATATGATCTTTTACCCCAAGCATCCCTACTAAGCATGAGAGCAATCTTCCTTGAACATAGAGCCGATGTGACAAGTTCTGACAGATTACATTGCACTGGATGGAGCATAATTATTTTGCAATCATTTCACTTTGTATCAAAAATCAAGTCACTGGAGGAACTCAGTGGGTCAAGCTGCATCTGTAGAACCAAAGAGATAGTCAAAGCTTTGTGTCAAGACCCTGCATCAAGACTAAGAACACGGAGGGAAGATAGCCACTGTAAAGAAATTTGAGAGAGGAGTGATACAGGTTTGTAGGATTACTAACATTTACTCAGAAATATTTTCAACTTTAAATATCTATATTAGATATTGAATATTCATATAAATGCACACCAGAGTAATGATAGATCCTTATTTGTGTAACCTATTGCTGCAATTGTGTTTTGCTGTACCCACCTCTTGCAAGCACATGCATGTGTTTGAATCATGAATACCTTTCATTTCCCAGTCACATAAAATCATCCAATATTAACTGATATCTTAACTCCAGCTCTTAAAGGTGAACTACCCTTTGATACCAACTTATAGAAATCCGTTAGTCTTGTGAGATCATGGATTTGCGCCTTGGAAGGTTTCCAGGGCGCAGGCCTAGGTAAAGTTGTATGGAAGACCGGTAGTTGCCTTGCTGCAATTCTCCCCTGTCCACGCCACCGATGTTGTCCAAGGGAAGGGCACTAGGCCAATACAGCTTGGCACCGGTGTCATCGCAGAGCAATGTGTGGTTAAGTGCCTTGCTCAAGGACACAACATGCTGCCTCAGCTGAGACTTGAACTAGCGACCTTCAGATCACTAGACCGATGCATTAACCACTTGGCCATGGCCAACACTGATACCAACTACCGCTAGAAGATAGTGAGCAGCTGGTCAATCACTGCAGAGAATTATTTAAACAAGGGAACACCCTTTTGTTCTAGGATAAGAAATGGAGTTGTTCAATGTTCAATTCCATTCAGATTGCCACAGTAAATAAATCAAATATCATAGCAGATACTGAAACTGATACTGAACACTCTCATTATAATGCAGCAAGATCTAGACAACCTTCAGGCATAAAGTGATAAGTGGCAAATAGGTACACAGCAGAGGATGAGTACCTCAGACAGGAGACAGTCTACTTATGGGAGACATTCAATTCATTGCCTCAGTGATTATATCACAATTAACATCCAGGGATGCACCACTGACCAGAAGCTCAAGTGAAACAACTTTAATGTGTTCTGTGGTGAGTGATTCTCCTCCTGACACATCACCAAGCCTTTTCTCTATCTACATATCAGGGGTTTGATCAAATACTGGGCACTTACCTGGATGAATGCAGTTCCATCAACGTTTAAGAACCCCAACACTATTTGGGAGGCAGTATGGTTCAGATTACAGAACCATTGTTGTTCAGATTACAGAGCCGTGGTTGTTCAGATTACAGAGCTATTGCCTCACAACTCCAGTGAACCAGGTTTAATTCTGACTTCCAGTATGATGTGTATGGAGTTTACATGCACAGCTTCCCAATATAATTAGCTTATTGTCATATATACCAGGGTGAAAAGAACTTCTCTGCTTGTGTGAAGCTCACATAGCAGACTGTATGCATGGTAATTGTAAATACAACAATAAATGCAATGACAAGTGCAAAACAACAGAACGTGCAAGATATGCTCTCCTTGTGACCACAAGGTCTTCCGAAATGTTTCCCATCTCAAAGACTTGCAGCCTGGTCAGTTAACTCTTGCACTTAAATGACCTGGTGTTTGGGCCTGTGGTTGAATCTGGGGGCAGCTGA
The DNA here is from genome assembly GCF_963921235.1 of Mobula hypostoma. NCBI lineage: Eukaryota > Metazoa > Chordata > Chondrichthyes > Myliobatiformes > Myliobatidae > Mobula > Mobula hypostoma. Next base: position 82,029,036 of record NC_086103.1, on the reverse strand, counting down.
TGGGAATGTAGGGGAGAACAAAGTGGGATTAGTATAAGATTAGTACAGACTGCGACTGTGTAGTTGATGTGGATTAAGAATGTTTCTGTGGTCAATGGCTGTGATTCTATTACAGACCAGTTAGCAGTACAGATGCCTCAGTCTTGTCTTGAAGGACAAGTATGTAGCCATTTTTTCTCCACCTAAACCCGGACAGACAGAAGTGTGCTGGATCCCACTATTGCTTGACTGTTCAGGCTGTGAGTGTGTATCTACAGTCTGTCTCCCAGCATCAGTTGTCTTGCCTGGATGAGAAAGTAGCTCTATAGGCTGTGAAACCACTGGCTTTTTCAGAGTAACAGCATGTGTGATCCAAACACTGCCCCTCTGAGAATTACCCAGTGTTGCTGGATAGTCAGCCATCTCAGAGCAGTGTAGGGGCTCAAGGCACACTGTCAAAGTCAGGCCATTGAGACCTGCTGTTGCTTGGAGTCAACTGTTATGTTTTCTCCTGTGAGGGAGCAGCTTTGCGTGACAGGGAGCAGCCCACAGGTGACTATTAAACAAGAGGGGGTGAACATATACAGTGGCTGTTACTGTTGAGTTGTTTATGTGACCGACTCTGGAAGGGTCCCTGAAATATTGAGGGCATCCAACGTGGGAATTGAGCCAATGAACAATTTGCTGGAGGAACTCAGTGGGTCAGAGGAAAGGAACTGTCAATGTTTCAGACCAAAACCCTGAACTAAGAGCGAGGAGGCCAGATAGCAATAGAATGAGGAGAAGGGCAGTGGTGACACAGGAGTCAAAGGTGATTGGACTGAGCAAAAGTTTAAGAAGACAGGCACGTTGTGCCAGGTAGGGGAGGTGGAACGAAATGACTGAGGCCGGTGAATGATAAACGAGAGGCAGACAAAGAGCTGGGGAGAAGATGCTGAGGGGCAGATTGAGCAAGTTGAGGGGACAAGGAGGCAGCTGCTGGATGGAGATAAGCAGGGACACAAAGGGCTGCCAGTGCCGAACTCTGATAAGTAGAGGAAGAGAGAAGGAAACATTAGGGGAGAGAAAGACATTTGTAACCAGAACCGGATAGCTTGGAGTTGGGGAAGGAACTGTTTGTGCAGTGTGTGGATGGTAGCAGGAAGGAGAAGGGGCTGCAGATGGGTGAGTTAAGTTAGTGTTTTTCTCCATTCATTGACACTGGTCGGTGTTCACTGTCACGATGTCAGCACTTGCTGACTCTGGCATCTCTCCACAGCAAAGAGGAGCCCCTTCCAGAACCTGCTTGTGCTGAAGGAACTCAGATAGTGGTTTCTATGGAGTCAGCTGTAAATTAGGAACTGAGGCAGTACACGTTAAGGGAAGTAATTGTGCCAAGTGACAAGTGTGAGTGAACTGCGGGTTCAGTTTGCAGGTGCTAATGTTTGCAGCTGGCACTGTCATTGAAGCTGGGACGTGATACAGCTTCCCATTTCAATAAAATCGAAACTTTTCCATCTTTCGGTTCAGCCTAATTGGAAAATAGCACACAGTGTGGCCATCATTTTGAATAACTTTTCCTCAAAGTTTCTCAATAAGCCCTCGAATTGCTGTAGTCTACAGGCTACAGCCAAACTAGTGGAAGCTGGGATTAGTATGGATGGATGTCCATTGGTTGGCATGGACTTGACTGGAAAAAAATAACAATAGGTCTATAAGGTATGGGAGTAGAAATGGGCTATTTGGCTCATTGTGACTACTCTGCTGTTCAATCATAGCTGACTTTTTTCAAACCTATTCTCTGACCTTCCCCCTGTAATCCACAACCTCCCTACCAACTGAGAATTTATCAATCTCTATCTTAAATACAGCTAATGTCCCAGACTCCACAGACCCCCATGGCAATAAATTCCACAGATTCATCACCCTCTGGCTGGAAAACATTCCTTTTCATCTTTATTCTAAATGGAAGTCGCTCTATTCTGAGGCTGTGCCCTTGGATCCTGGACTTTCCTACCAGTGGAAACTAATAAGCTATCTTACTAATCCACCCTACCTTGGACTGAATACTCCAATTCCTTGAAGTATGATACTGTAGTTAGATTTGATAGGTCAGGGAGGGTCACAGAGTTGCTTATGGAATCATAACCATCATCCTGGATGAGGAAGAGCACAATATAATCTCCTTAGCATTCATAGAGGAGTATTGGTAACTTCAGTTCTGCAGGCTGCGTCTGCAGCCATAATTCCAGTGCATGAACTCCTCATTCCTTTGAGACTGTACTCATGGGGTAAATGGATAGCTTTCTTCAGTGCCTTCAAGCTTTAAAAGCTCCCTCCTGCAGATCATGCCTTAACCTCAGTGCCAGAACAATGGCTTTGCCAAGTCAAAAGTCACCTCATCACTGGTGTGTTAGTCATTCAATGCCAAGTTAATGTTCATTTCAAATCTTGCATAATAAACTGGCACTAGATTTACCTGGCATAGAATGGGCAACAATAGTTTCATTAATCCTTGGAGGGATTATATGTCCACCTCTTGGTGGAGATGGTTACTGATAGAATCTGATGTGTGGCCATACATCATACATGACGTTTCAAATCAATAAGATGGTAATATGTAGTGGAATGAGATGCAGCGTACCTCAATTGTTGCAGCAGGAGTTATTTGGAGGGATTCTCCAGAATGATTCAGGTTATGAGTCATCTCCGACCATATATCTAGATAGGATGATACTTTATCACTTTTTAATGCTCTTCTTTCTTCCTCTCCTGCTGCTGTGGATCCAGCAAAGACGCAGGCATCCATATAAAAGTATACCGAAAATAAATATGATTTACACAATTAATATAACAAAATATATTACAAGAAACTACTGGAAAATATATGCAGTAAACTATTGTAAAACATTGTATATTAATGTTCAAAGTTCAAAGTACACTTATTATCAAAGTATGTATACTATATACCATGCAACCTTGAAATTCGTCTCCTTACAGGCAGCCACAAAACAAAGAAACCCAATAGAACCCATTTTAAAAAGAACACCATTGAACACCTAATGTGCACAAAAAAATAATGTAAACAATAAAAAGTAAGCAAACAATATTCAGAACCAAAGTTCATGAAAGTGAGTCCACAGCCATGAAACCAGTTGCAGTCAATCCAGGAGCTTGTTTGTTGCAGACCACAGCCTCAGTTCAGCACAGAGAGAACCTCATGGAGCAGTGTGCTGAACACCAGTCCATCACTCAGCTGTGAGTTCAGCATTCTCAAGTGAAGTCAAGTCAAGTTCATTGTCATATGCACAAGTGCATGTAGGATCAGGTTACACTCAGCATATAAATTATAAATAAATTATACAACAGTCGTAAGAACAGTGCAAAACAAGGTGTTCGTAGAAAATAAAACCCCAGAGACAACAATTTTAATCTGAAACATAATTGTGATTCAAACATACATTTCTTTCTAACTGACTGTAACTGCAACTCCTGCCAGTGATCGCTTGTAGGAGTCTGTCCCCAGCTGTGTGGGATTTTGTGAGCAACTCCTCCTTTGTTGACCATCCTATTGGTTTACTTTAAGTCCCTGAACTGGCAACTTCAGAAAAGTTCTTCTGTTTGATGCTCAACCATTAGAACAATGGCAATGGGAAAATGTTTGTTCTCAGTGTTACTGTGAAAACTTGGTTATGATTCTAATGGTTTTAATTTTAAATACTTTTAAGGTCAAATCCAATCTGTAGTTTCATGTGTTTAAGTTTTGCTTCTAAACCTTTTGAATAGACAGACCAGAGGTTCCTCATAAACCACAGACCATTAACTTCCAACTGTTTGTGTTTGCATGAACAGCTTCTTCAGCAGTTCCTCCCAGCAGACAGTTTGAAAAGTTCATTTCAGAGCGCCCTGGTTCTGCACAGGCAAACTACTATCAACTTTACCATTATTTTTAGTCAATATCGGTTTACCATGGATTAAGCAGTTGCTGAAGGTGCCTATGTCTAGATATTATAAAGAAGTATACACTCAAGCAACTCCATCTGACTCTTGAGTGATTCCCTAAAATGCTAAGATGGACTCTCGTGCTCACAATCTACCCCAATATGATCTTTCACTGTATTGTCTGCCTGCACTGCACTCTCTGTACCATCTGCCTGCACTGCACTCTCTCTGTACTGTCTGCCTGCACTGCACTCTCTCTGTACTGTCTACCTGCACTGCACTCTCTCTGTATTGTCTGCCTGCACTGCACTCCTTCTGTATTGTCTGCCTGCACTGCACTGTATTGTCTGCCTGCACTGCACTCTCTCTGTACTGTCTACATGCACTGCACTGTATTGTCTGCCTGCACTGCACTCTCTCTGTACTGTCTACCTGCACTGCACTCCTTCTGTATTGTCTGCCTGCACTGCACTGTATTGTCTGCCTGCACTGCACTCTCTCTGTACTGTCTGCCTGCACTGCACTCTCTCTGTACTGTCTGCCTGCACTGCACTCACTCTGTACTGTCTGCCTGCACTGCACTCACTCTGTATTGTCTGCCTGCACTGCACTGTATTGTCTGCCTGCACTGCACTCTCTTTGTACTGTCTGCCTGCACTGCACTGTATTGTCTGCCTGCACTGCACTCTCTCTGTACTGTCTACCTGCACTGCACTGTATTGTCTGCCTGCACTGCACTCTCTCTGTACTGTCTACCTGCACTGTACTTTCTCTGTACTGTCTGCCTGCACTGCACTCTCTCTGTACTGTCTGCCTGCACTGCACTCACTCTGTATTGTCTGCCTGCACTGCACTGTATTGTCTGCCTGCACTGCACTCTCTCTGTACTGTCTGCCTGCACTGCACTGTATTGTCTGCCTGCACTGCACTCTCTCTGTACTGTCTGCCTGCACTGCACTCTCTCTGTATTGTCTGCCTGCACTGCACTGTATTGTCTGCCTGCACTGCACTCTCTCTGTACTGTCTGCCTGCACTGCACTGTATTGTCTGCCTGCACTGCACTCTCTCTGTACTGTCTGCCTGCACTGCACTCTCTCTGTACTGTCTGCCTGCACTGCGCTTCTTCTGTATTGTCTGCCTGCACTGCACTCTCTCTGTACTGTCTACCTGCACTGCACTCTCTCTGTACTGTCTGCCTGCACTGCACTCTCTCTGTGCTGTCTACCTGCACTGCGCTTCTTCTGTATTGTCTGCCTGCACTGCACTCTCTCTGTACTGTCTACCTGCACTGCACTCTCTCTGTACGCTCTGCCTGCACTGCACTCTCTCTGTGTTGTCTACCTGCACTGCACTCTCTCTGTACTGTCTACCTGCACTGCACTCTCTCTGTACTGTCTACCTGCACTGCACTTTCTCTGTAGCTGTTACACTTTATTCTGCATTCTGGTATTGTCTGACCTTGTTCTATCTCATTGCACTGTGCAATAATTTGAACTGCATGAACAGAATGCTACGTAAGCTTTTCACTTGCTCTCAGTACGTGTGACAATAGTAATAATAATAAACCAATCCAACTGGCAAGAGACAATAAATCTCTGTTTCCAACCTGGGAAAATCCAGGTACTGCAAACATTGTTCATCATGGAGCTAAAAGTCAAGACACATGACTCCTGAGGAAGATTGTCTCCTGCTCTACTTCACACCCCACAATCTACATCCTTCAGACTCCACTGGCAAGAATAGCTTGGCTATAGGTCATTTACTGTATGTTTGGTGCTGTTTATGCCACATGTCCATCAAAACCAGAGTGAAAACAGTCATCTTCCTAACTGACATTGGATAATCATGCTCAGCCTGACTTCTCACACAACGTTCTTGGCTCCCAACTGACATTTCACAATATCTCTGAATCCCCAGAAAACGAGCTACTTGATCCTGGTGAAAAGAACAAGCAGAGAGCTTATCCCACAATTGGGATTTGTCTCCCTGAACGCAGCCCACCTGAGAGCCAATTACAGTAAATACCTCTAAATCGTTTCACGGGAGCTTCTGAGAGCTTCAATGGGGTTGACTCAAACCTGCTCAGAGCATGTGTGGGTGACTTTAAAAGATTGTAAACAAAATTTTTAATATAGTTTGCTCTCTCATCACTTTTCATTGTAATGCTTCTATACTGTCCTCACCGTATTGATGTAAAATATCTTGCTAACAATCAGCACTTGTATTCCTTATTGTCAAATTTGTCTTAACCAATCTCCATGTAGCTTATTTTTGTCTTACACCTTACTCCCCCCGCCAGCTTTGCTTTGAAAACTGGCATCTCTGAGCTCTTATCGTCCCTGAAAGCACACTGGGCAACAGACCATGCAGCATGGGAACAGGCTGTGGGCCTAACACATCTATGCAAAGCACAATACCAGCCTGAACTAACCCCACTTGCCCACACATGGTCTGTATCCCTCCATTTGTCTGTCTAAGTGCCTCTTAAACTTCATTTTTGCATCTGTGAGAGAACTTGTTTTGTAGTGTTTCCTGTTCTTTAGGAGCCTTTCCATTGCATTTACATTTGATCAGATGATTCTGATGCTGCATAACTGTTTGGTTTCAGCTTACGATAAGACAGGCATTGTTCAAGACAAGTTCTCCATCCACATCAGAGGTTGAGATCAGTTCGTCTCAGTTGGCTCTGCATTTGGGAACTCCTCTGAGTTACAATATGGAACATTATCAGATAATCCACTTGCCATAAATAAATCAATATTCAAAGATTATGGGCCACATTTAGTGATGACCACATCAAAATATATACAATTCTTACTGGAACATGTAGACTAGATGTGCTGATGTTGTTTTATCTAGCAAAGGGAAACAGACAACAGACTACAGGCATGGGAAAAAAAAAAGATCTAAGAGGAGTTGCTGAATAAATACAAGATAGAAAACCATTGATATTTAGGTAGATGGGAATCAAGGGCTATGGGATTAGTAATGGAAAGTGATCGGGAGATAAAGAGATAAGGCATAGATGGACAAAATGGCCCACTGCAGATTCTAATTACTATGTTCTTACGTATGCTTGCCAATTTGGCAGCTGCATGCTCTACACATGCATCACAATAAATACTACACAGAAGCTTCGTCTCTTGGGAGTAGAGGCAACCATCAAAGTTACATTAAAAAGGATTTTGTTACTTGCTTACTGACCCCCTAAAATAATGAGTTAGTCCAGCAAACCACCCTCAGACTGATTAATGCCTTGATTTGAGGGAGACCATTAGTGCTCCAACCAAAAAACAGATTCATCTCTTACTCAAAGGAATTCAACAAATCAGCATTCATTGCCTGAGCAGCAACCTACGCTAGTAGTCCAGTATTTACAGAGAGGGACCAATACCTAATAGGTAATTGAGTTCTGCATGTGCGTGATTTGAAGTTATGAATGGTGATACTGTATACTTTTCAGTTAAGAGACCACTTGTACATCCACTTCATTTTCTAAATGTTGATTAATTTACCTCAAACCCAAACGTAGAATCTTTTTAAGCCGCATGGTTCAAACTGTACCGTGTAGGTTAAAGCCACTTGTGTGGTTCTCCTCAGTGTCATTCATACTTGCCCTCTGGAGAGACCAAAAGCAGATACAGAATACCAGCAGCTGTCTGACTTAATCAAGTGTATAACCACAATTATGCTACAGAAGATCTCAAGATATCTTTTCAGTCATGAGTGTTTTTAGTCCGAACCATATATTTTAAAAAGTCATCCTTTCCACCTACACACGGCCCCAAATACCTCCCTCATATCTGTGATAAATCCTTATTTTGGGAGGAAATGTTCTGATATTGACCGATGTTAGAGTGCTAATGCCCTCATAACTTTCATCCTATTAAAACTTGGTGACAGCATTCAAATCCCCTCCTGCACATCTCAAAAACAGTATTTGCTGTTATTGGTTTAATGATGTGCAACCCAAACAATCACTTCTTCATTAATTTACTTGCCTTGTGTATGAGGTAGTAACGGCAACTTGAAGAGAACTAAAGTCATCTTGGTCAACCTATCAAGCTGACCTATTTAGAGTGGCTGAGGTTAATGCTGCATGTCCCAGCTCCTTAAGTCTTCATTCTCCATCCAACAGCTCTGTCTTCCTGAGGCATTGCATGTGTTGTCATCCAAGACCAGTGTGCTCTGTAATCTTTACTCTCTGTCTGCTCTTGAAGGTGCTAGTAATATGGATGACTTACTCAGTTGTCCACTCTGGGTCTAGGATATTGACTTGGGTGTCCAGCACTTTTTCCAAGATTGCTTTCTTTATTTTTCCTGTGCCCCGTGGAACTGCCTGTTGTGTGTCCCATTGAGGTGTTAGACTGTCAGTAGAGGTCTCTGTTCCTGGTCTGTGATCCATAGCCATATCTACTTTACCTGCCAATATTCCAAGCTAAATCAAACCTCAGACCTTCTTCCAAACTTTGGTAAAGTAGTGAGTCAAGGAAGCAGAGGGTGCTGGGCTATGAGTGTGATATTATACCCCAGCATCGCTATTAGGTGTATAGCTTGCAAGCAAGGGCAACAATGAGCTGTAACATGGATACTTGGTGACTTACCTCTCCCTATATACATCACTTGAGTCTTTAGATTCCATAAGACTAAAATGGTTACAGGAAGAAAATCGTTATGAAGGACTGTGCCCATGGAGATAGCAAAAGGTTCATGTGTAGGACTTGAATTGGCTTGGTCTGGAGTGGGGCTAGAGAGTTAGTCTGACTACATGCATGTATTCTGTTGGACTGAGACACAATAGGTCTTGCAGATGACATATAAATAGGTGGAGCTGTGGATAGGAAGATTAACAAGGGATACAGCAAGATATAGATCAGTTGGAAATATGAGTGGAGAAATGTCTGATGGAGTTTAACTTTGGCCAGTGTAAAGTGCTGCACTTTGGAAGTCAAATATATGGGGAGGGGAGGAGAATATGGTGGCACAACGCAGCGCGCACGGCCGCTCCGAATTGATATCGTATTTGTGAAGTAGGATGGCGTGTAAAATCCTGATTTGATGGAGACAGCCGTGAGAAGCATGGAGGAACGTCTGGAGAAACTTTTGAAATCCCTGCTTCGCTGCCGCTGCTACTGTGCGATCGAGAATCTCCTGAGGGGAAGGCCCCAAATCCTCGGCTTTGCATATTGCTTGTTGCCAGGGCTGGGGTCGAAGCGCTTGGCAGAGATGGTGCTCGGTGCTTGGTGTCAGAGAGCTGGTCGGAGGCTCGAAGTTTTCGGACGGACTTGGAGTCGGACTGTGGTCGGGTGCTTCCAGGATGTTGCATCGGCAAGTTTGCGGCGCTGGAAGCTCATGGCAGGAAGGGTTTTCTTCCTTCAACTGTCTGCGTGAGATGATGGGACTTTCGAGAGACTTTGAGACTTTTTTTTACTGTGCCCATGGTCTGTTCTTCTATCAAATTACGGTATTTCTTGCACTGTTGTAACTATATGTTATAATTATGTGGTTTTTGTCAGTTTTTTTTAGTCTTGGTTTGTCTTGTGTTTCTGTGATATCATTCTGGAGGAACAAATTGTATCATTTCTTAATGCATGCATTACTAAATGACAATAAAAGAGGACTGTGTGCCATCATAATCTAAAAAAAAATCTAAAAAAAAAGTTAATGACAGAACTCTTCAAAATATTGAGGTGCGAAGTGACCTTTGGATCCAAGACCATAGCTCAGAGGAAATGACAGCACAAGGAGATGAGGTGGAAAAGAAGGCATATAGACCACTTGCTTTCATTAGCTGAGGCATTGAATATGAAAGTCAGCAAGTTATTCTGTAGCTTTCCCTGTACCATGCTACAGATATAGCACTTAGTCATCTTAATACAAGTTACCCCAAGAAAATCTCCCACAGACCACAGAGACCCTTGTAATCCCACATCCACTGTGAACAAGAATAATATCCTTACTGTACCCGTAAAATAAGAGCCACATACACATCAGCTCTCATTCGTCAATTACTGGCGAGTCTCATTCAGATGTTAGTCCAAGCGATCATTTCACCTCAGCCCCAGTTTTCCACTCTCAGTGTCCTTCATCTTTTCCTGAACGATAATCACTCAGAAGCAGATGCTGTCTTGTCTTACAGGGATGTATTCCAGTGCTCTCCTTGACAGTGTGTGGTTACTGTAATATGTCTATCAATAGGTGCCATAAGGAAAATGGTGCGTGGTTAAATTGTGCAAGAACCTATTTCATCTCTCATACAAAGAGACCACTACCTAATTCTCTGTGGTTCACACAAGATGCATTGCAATCAGCACTTACAGATAGAACATATACAGCCTCCTCTCTGAGGCTCCTTTTCCTGTCAAACACAATGTTGTTATTGCAGAATCTCTATATTGTGTTTGAGGGAACTTTGACCTACAGTTCTTTGGTTACTTGGAGTGGAGCCCCCCCCCCCCCCACCCCTTCTGCTTCTTTCACATTCAGAATAAGCTAAGTAGTCATGAGACCTGGATCTGGGCCGTCCCCTCCAAATATCTGGACCTGCCTCTCAGTTTTTTTTGCACTACCTTACTTTCCATTTTTCTATTTTCTATTTATGATTCATAATTTAAATTTTTAATACTTACTATGGATTTGTAATCCAGGGAGCAGGAAGTGCAGAGTCAAATATCGCTGTGATGATTGTACGTTCCAGTATCAATTGTTTGGTGACAATAAAGTATAAAGTATTGCTTTGCCTGAAATGGGAAAGGTCCCTGTCGGGAATATATAGCTGTTCCAATTTTCAATCGTTTCAGTGGTGTTTCCAGACTCAAGTTTCTAAACACAAGGAATACTTTGCCTTCCAATATGTAAATAGTAGTGAGTCTTGCGTCTCGATTTCCTTCTCTCAGCACAGCAATGAGCGGTGATTTTGCAGAAGAGGGATATTGCATGCATTTTCTCAAGGGAAAGTTAGGGCTTCTAGCTCTAGTGGTACAGGTGATGCTGAGGAATTCATAAGGGTGATTCTGTTTGTAAGATATCACCTTTGTCCCATTACAGACAGTAAGCTTTCTTTTCAACCATAATCATGTCAGAGTCTTGATACCTAACCTTTTTCTGTGAAAAGTCCTGACAGTTCTGGACAATGTTTCTCACCACCTTGGCTGAACAGAGGAACACTGTTAGTAATAGACTAAGACAACTGCACTGCTCCAAAGAGCGCTACATGAGGTCATTCTTACCCTCGGCCATTAGGCTCTATAATGAGTCAACCTATAGCCAGGGAAGTCATGACCCCCTTCTGTTAGATAGTTTGTGATAACATTTTTTATTCTTTCTACTTCCCTTCTGTAATGCCCTGGTTCATATTTTTACTGTTATGCTGTATGTATTTCATTTTGTGCTGTTCTGTATTTCATTTTGGCAGTTCTGTGCGAGCTGCTTGTTTTCAGCTTATGTTTGGGTTACTGCTGAAGATAAGAGATGAAGAGAAATGTGTGCCATCCAATTAGGATGGTTGGATTAAGGGGAGGTTTCTCTGGTGAGGGACACTAAGGTTGGGCTTGGAGCTTTTGTTCGAGAGAAGATGAAGAGAGATGCTGGGGAGAACCGGTCATAACATACCATCTGGTGGGAGACCCGTTTGTTCAAGATGGATTGCGAGCGATGTTTGGAAGGTGGTGTGTGCTTTCCCATTGACCGAGGGCCCAGCACGTGAGTGACAGAGAAGTTCAAGATGAGATCCAACTTGTGCACATTTGACTGTTTAATTAGAATGGGCCCTTTTCTTTCTGTTAGTCTTTACTAACCCTTTAGTTAAGACTCATAAATATAATTCTTTTAATCATATGCAGTGCACAGTCTTTAATTTCATGCATTAATTTGTAACAGGGTAGCAAATGACACAGCATCCACACAAACCAGGGTTTGGGGAGGGATTGCGCCTGCCTCAGTCTCATGGGTTTGGTAGGGGCTAGACTTATGCAGCCAAGGAAACCAGGGTATTTCACTTCTAATATTTATATCTGTGGCCGTGTAATGTTATTGTGAAACTGTAATTTCCTTTGGGATCAATATTGTATCTATCTATCAATCTTTATTTAGCTAATTCATAGGCAACTGTGCTTCATTAACCATTGCTCTATCCTTTCCCACAATTGTATAATACCCTATTAATAAAGGTTTGAAACTCCCCGCAAACGCAGAGATCTCCACCTTCCTGAGCTTATATTTCTCATTCTTGTGGCTTACTAGTGTTGGCTTGTTGCTGGTGAATAATTCTACAAAAAACATAACTTTTTTAGAGATTGCTAAGTTGAAACAACAGTTTTTCCCATCTTTCAAACAGAGCAGCCACTAGTAAATAGATAGGATTTTAAGTGTGTTGATGTCTATTTCATGGTTTGTGTACCTGGTGATCCAGGATTTGAGGTTTCAGATTATTCCATTAGAAGACTATCTATCCCTTTCATTAGTGTCTCCTTCCAACCTCTTCCTTGAGGTCATTTCATTCATACGCTCCCAACCCCAATGGAATTTGTATCTTTTAACGTAACACATTAATGCATAGGAACATCAGGATTACTTGTAGTAATTGTCAGTAATATCATTTTGTTAGTCTAACTGATTCAGCAAAGTCCATGTCTTAAGAACAAATCCTTACTGGAGGTCTGGTTGTCGTCATGGCTATCCCTCGAGGATGAGGATGATGGTCTTCGTTCTGAAAAAGTGGCCCACAGAGTGAAGACGCCTGTGTGTGTATTTGTTTAATGTGTACTTGATGTTGCACTCCAAGAAGCACACGATACTTCACAAATCAACCAACTGATTCCAATGGCATGGAAACCATGACGATTGGAGCTGATGGATTTGTTGCAGCCTTCATCCGCCTTCACAGCCGTTGAGTTCGAAGTAACTTCATCCGCCTGTTCCACCGTTGAGGTCTTGGTTGGATTGTTCTTTGTCAGGGACCTCACCCTCAACCTTACCGCCATGGGTGACCCTACCAGGAGCATAGCTCCTGACGGCATTGCTCTCGGGATCACAGGACCACACAAGCTTCTCCACCACGACAAGGTGACAATTCACAGAGAAGGGTCTGGTAGTCAGCATTATATGGGAATGTTTTAACCCATTCAGTCAGTCATCCACCAGCACTGGAGAGTACAATGCCTTTACCAGCAGCAAGAAGAGGTCAATAAATGCTATCTCAGCATAATGCCATCTCAATCATAACTGAAATTCCACTGTTGTAATACCATAGTTTTAAATTATATTCCAGGCTTTTAAATACAGTTTCAGTAACAACACTGTGCTACATTTTAGATGATGAAATAAAAACTTTACATTGCCCATTACTTATCTTTTACTGTGTGAATGAAACAAAACCCATGATTTGGGTACATGAACCACTTCTGTGCATATGCGCAAAGAACTCAAGAGGGAATTAAGAAAGCAGGGAGAGGCCATGAAAAGTCCTCTCCAAGTAGGATTAAAGTGAATCACAGGACATTCTATACATGTACAACTAAGGAGAAGATAGGACCCCTCAAGGGTAAAGAAGGAAGCATGTGCTTGGGGGTGGAAGATGGGTGGGGGTAAGGTCCTAAGTGAGTACCTTGCATCAATATTTACCAAGGAGAAGTAAGTGGAGGACAGGGAAATCAGTGAGGAGCATGAGAATTTGCTAACACATTCTGAGGAGGTAATGTTGGGCCTCTTGAAGAACTTTAGAGTGGATATCCTCAGTGCCTGATAGGATATACCCCAGAATATTCAGAGAGGGAAGAAATGTGACTGCAGGGGCCCTAACCAAAATCTTCGTGCCTTCTTTAGCTACAGCTAAGGTCCCTGAAGGACTGTTAAATAGCAAATGTTGCTGATTTATTCAAGAAAGGAAATCCTGGAAATAATCGACCAGTGAGTCTTACGTCAGTGGTACAAAATTTACCAGGGAGGATCCTTAGGGATAGGATTAATCAGCAATTGGAAAACCAAGGCCTAATTAGGGACATGTACCATGTTTTATTAACTATTTTTTGAGGAGGTGACAAAGGTGATTGATGGAGGTAGAGCTGTAGATGCTTTCTATATGGATTGTAATAAGACGTTTAACAAGGTCTGTCATGGGAGACTCATGCAGTAGATTAAGATGCATGGGAACCACAAAGAATTGCCCATTTGGATTTTGAATTGGCTTGCCCACAGAAGAGATAAGGTAGTTGTCTGGTGGGACTATTTTGGCTGGAGGTCTATGACTAGTGATGTTCTGCAGGGTTCCACTCTGGGATCTGCTCTTTGAGATATAAAATGACCTGGATGAAGACACAGATGAGTGGGTTAGTAAGGTTGTAGATGGCACAAAGATTGGTGGTGTGGAAGACTAGCAAAAGATTCAGAAGGATATAGATCAATTGCAGATAGTGGCTGAGAAATGGCAGTTGGGAATTAACCTGACCAAATGTGAAGTCGCACTTTGCAGCATCAAATGTAGAGACATACAATGGTAATGGCATGACAGGGTTGATGTACAGTGTGATCTTGGGGTTCAAGTCTGTAGATTACTGAAAGCAGCTACACAGCTTGATAGCTACTTATCGTAAAGAAGCCATATGGCATTAGTTGAGGAACTGGATTCAAGAGTCAGGCAGTTATGTCATAGCTTTATAAATGTCTAGCTAGGCCGAATCTGAGTATTGCATTCAGTTCTGATCATCCCATTATAGGAAGGATGTCAAGGCTTTGGAGAGGTGCAGAAGAGACTTCCCAGGATACTATATGAATTAGGGGGCATGTGCTATAAGGACAAACGTGAGAAGTTTTCTCTGGATTGGTGACTGCTGAGAGGAGATCTGATAGAGGTTTATAAAATTATGAGCAGCATAGATAGAGCAGACAGCCAATACCTTCATCTCAGTGTTGAAATTGCTAATACCAGAGGGCATGCATTTAAGGTGATAGGGGTTAAGTTCAAAGAAGTTCTGGAGGGCAAGATTTTTTACACAGAATAGAGGATGCCTGGAATGCAGAACTAGTTTAGTTGAGCATTTGATAACCAATTTAACTAGTTCAGCAGAAAAGGTCTGTTCTTGTGCTGTATTGTTGCATGCTCTATGAATTGATAACAACTTCTTTGGATGAAGCTCAAGTATAAAGAGCCTCTATTTTACAATACTATGGTGGATGTAAGATAGCGAACAAAAAGCCACAGGGGTCAGACACCTCTTCCTTCGTTCACTATTTTTCTTCGCATAGTTTGCACATCCATTGGATTTTGGTTCTCTGAGTTTATCCCAGGGCTTGATGGAAAGAAAAGCTGAAACTTTTAGTCAAGTCCTGATCTGTATTATCATGTGCACAGTGACTACTAAGTCTTCTTGCCCAGTTAATATTAGGGGTACTGTCCCGAATCTTAAGCAGATCAAAACGCCGGTGCCATTTCCAATAAAACTGCAACTATCATTGCTTTATTCTGTGTTTGCATTTACCAGGTGATAGCTCTTGTAGTCCATGCTGCAGATTTGGCATTGCTTTATGATTATTATTATTATCATATGTACTGAGATACAGAGAAAAGCTTGTCTTGTATACTGCTCATACACATCAAATCATTACACAATGCATTGAAGTAGAACAATGTAAAACATTAACGATGTAGAATAAAGTGTACAACTACAGAGAAAGATGTACTTGCTTCATTTATGAGTCAGAGTAAGAAGGAAAAGTTTTTCCACTAATGGATAGAAATGTAGAAAACCTACAGCACAATACAGGCCCTTCAGCCCACAAAGCTGTGCCGAGCATGTCCTTACCTTAGAAATTACCTAAGTTTACCCATAGCCCTCTATTTCACTGAGCTCTATGTACCTGTCCAGCAGTCTCTTTAAAGAACCAATCGTATTCGCCTCCACCACTGTCACCGGCAGCCCATTCCACACACTTATCACGCTCTGCGTAAAAAAACCTACCTCTGACATCTCCTCTGTACCTACTTCCAAACACCTTAAAACTGTGCTCTCTCATGCTAGCCATTCCAGCCCTGGGAAAAAGCCTCTGACTATCCACATCGTCAATGCCTCTCATCATCTTATACACCTCTATCAGGTCACCTCTCATCCTCCGTCGCTCCAAGGAAAAAGCCCGAGTCCACTTAACCTATTCTCATAAGGCATGCTCCCCAATCCAGGCAACATCCTTGTAAATCTCCTCTGCACCTGTTCTATGCTTTCCACATCCTTCCTATAGTAAGGTGACCAGAACTGAGCACAGTACTCCAAGTAGGGTCTGACCAGGGTCCTATATAGTTGCAACATTACCTCTCGGTTCCTAAACTCAATCCCATGATTGATGAAGGCCAATGCACAGTATACTTTCTTAACCACAGAGTCAACCTGCACAACAGCTTTGAGTGTCCTATGGACTCAGACCCCAAGATCCCTCTGATCCTCCAAGAGCCAAGAGTCAAGAGTCTTACCATTAATACTATATTCTGCCATCATATTTGATGTACCAAAATGAACCACCTCGCACTTATCTGGGTTGAACTCCATCAGCCACTTCTCAGCCCAATATTGCATCCTATCAATGTCCCGCCGTAACCTCTGACAGCCCTCCAAACTATCCACAACACCCACAACCTTTGTGTCATTATCAAATTTACAAACCCATCCCTCCAATTCTTCATCCGGGTCATTTGTAAAAATCACAAAGAGCCGAGGTCCCAGAACAGATCCCTGAGGCACACCACTGGTGACCGACCTCCATGCAGAATATGACCTGTCTAGAACCACACTTTGCCTTCTGTGGGCAAGCCATTTCTGGATCCACAAAGCAATATCTCCTTGGATCCCATGCCTCCTTACTTTCTCAATAAGCCTTGCATGGGGTACCTTGTCAAATGCCTTGCTGAAATCCATATACTCTACATCTACTGCTCTACTTTCATCAATGTGTTTAGTCACATCCTCAAAAAATTCAATCAGGCGCATAAGGCACGACCTGCCTTTCATAAAGCCATGCTGCCTATTCCTAATCATATTATGCCTCTCCAAATGTTCATAAATCCTGCCTCTCAGGATCTCCTCCACCAACTTACCAAGCACTGAAGTAAGACTCACTGGTCTACAATTTCCTGGGCTATCTCTACTCCCTTTCTTGAATAATGGAACGACATACACAACCCTCCAATCTTCCGGAATCTCTCCTGTCCCCATTGATGATGCAAAGATCATCGCCAGAGGCTCAGCAATCTCTTCCTTCGCTTCCCACAGGAGCCTGGGGTACATCTCGTCCGGTCCCGGGGAATTATCCAACTTCATGCTTTCCAAAAGCTTCATCCCATCCTCTTTCTTAATATCTACATGCTCAAGCTTTTCAGTCCACTGTAAGTTATCCCTATAATTGCCAAGATCCTTTTCCGTAATGAATATTGAAGCAAAGTACTCATTAAGTACCTCTGCTATCTCCTCCGGTTCCATACACACTTTTCCACTGTCACACTTGATTGGTCCTATTCTCTCACATTTTATCCTCCTGCTCTTCACATATTTGTAGAATGCCTTGGAGTTTTCTTTAGTCCTGTCTGCCAAGGCCTTCTCATGGCCCCTTCTGGTCTCCTAATTTCTTTCTTAAGCTCCTTCCTGCTAGCCTTATAATCTTCTAGATATCCATCATTACCTAGCTTTTCGAAACTTTCATCAGCTCTTCTTTTCTTCTTGACTATATTTACAACAGCCTTTGTATACCACAGTTCCTGTACCATACTTTCCCTGTCTCATTGGAATGTACCTATGCAGAACTCCATGTAAATATCCCTTGAATATTTGCCACATTTCTTCCATACATTTCCCTGAGAATATCTGTTCCCAATTTATGCTTCCAAGTTCCTGCCTGATAGCTTCATATTTCCCCTTACTCCAATTAAATGCTTTCCTAACTTGTCTGTTCCTATCCCTCTCCAATGCTATGGTAGAGGAGATAGAATTGTAATCACAATCTCCAAAATGCTCTCCCACTGAGAGATCTGACACCTACCAGGTTCATTTCCTAATACCAGATCAAGTACAACCTCTCCTCTTGTAGGTTTATCTACATATTGTGTCAAGAAACCTTCCTGAACACACCTAACAAACTCCACCCCATCTAAACCCCTTGCTCCAGCGACATGCCAATCTATATTTGGGAAATTAAAATCTCCTACCACGACAACCCTGTTATTGTTACACCTTTCCAGAATCTGTCTCTCCATCTGCTCCTCAATGTCCCTGTTACTATTGGGTGGTCTTTAAAAAACACCCAGAAGAGTTATTGACCCCTTCCTGTTTCTAACTTCCACCTCCATGTCTTCTTCCTTTTCTGCAGCCGTGACACTATCTCTGATCAACAGTGCCACACCCCCACCTCTTTTGCCTCCCTTCCTGTCCTTTCTGAAACATCTAAAGCCTGGCACTCGAAGTAATCATTCCTGCCCCTGAGCCATCCAAGTCTCTTGCGTTTTATTTCTGATGTTTGTATTGTAATTAGCTGTAAAGTTCATATGCTCCAAGCAAATATTAAATCTTATCATTTATCCAAGCTTTCCAATATCATTGGACTTAATGCTATTGCTGCTCTCTCATGTCAGCCTCTCTTTTGGCACATGCTAATCTTGTTTTACTTTTGAAAACATTTTCTCTTTTAAGCTTTGCGGAGTTGTAAACTCAGCTAATCTTAACTCTGACAGACAGGAATGTCCATACATCCAATACAGGGCATTAAAAACCCACACAACCAGACTGTAGAGCAGCTTCTTCTCCACTGCTGTTAGACTTCTGAACCAATCACCTCTTTCACACACCTTTCTAGTGGTGCTGCCATATTCTTGAAATCTTAATTCCACCCATCTTGGTTATTCTGATCATATCACTTCAGCATTTTTTTGCACTACCTTAGACTGCACTACTGACCTTTGCATCATTCTGCCTGATGTATTCACCATTGCATTTATTGTAGTTATTGTTATTATATATAACATTCATTCTGTGAGCTTCATGTGAACAAAGAATTTCGTTGCTCTCTGATATATATGACAATAACCTAATCTACTGACATGTATACACACACAGACAAAGATCAGCAAATCAACACAACTGCTCATTGTGATGGTCAATATTCAATCGAACTGCAAGCCTTTTATGATATGGTTCCAATAGATAGTTATGGCATATATTCTTTTAATACAGAAACAAAATCACTAACTTTAAGGTTGTCGTTTCCCCTACTAGTTAACAGTCATCCACCACAACTCCACTCTTCCATTAAATACTTCATCTGGAGCCATGTAAATGCCCCCTGCCTCCAGGCATAAGTTTGCTATCGATTGTTTTTTTTAAAGACACTGACTGAGGATGGCACAGTAACGTAGTGGTTAGCACAACAGTACAGTACAGGCAACCTGGCTTCAATTCCCACTGCTGCTTGTACGGAATTTGTATGTTCTCCCTTTGACCTGGTGGGTTTCCTCTGGGTGATCCGGTTTCCTCCCACAGTCCAGAGACGTACGGATTAGTAGGTTAATTGGTCATTGTAAATTGTCTGATGATTAGGCTAGGATTAAACTGGCCGTTGCTTGGCGGTGTAGCGCAAAGGATCTTAAAGGCCTGTTCTGCACTGTATCTCAATAAAATAAATAAATTATATTTACATCCTCTTTCCCTTATAACCATATAACAATATAACAATTACAGCGCGGAAACAAACCATCTCGGCCCTTCTAGTCCGTGCCGAACTCTTACCCTATCCTAATCCCACCGACCTGCACTCAGCCCATAACTCTCCATTCCTTTCCTGTCCATATATCTATCCAACTTAACTTTAAACAACAACATAGAACATGCCTCAACCACTTCTGCTGGAAGCTCATTCTACACAGCTCCCACTCTCTGAGTAAAGAAGTTCCCCCTCATGTTACCCCTAAACTTTTGTCCTCTGACTCTCAACCCATGTCCTCTAGTTTGAATCTTCCCCACTGTCAATGGAAAAAGTCTAACCACGTCAACTCTATCAATCCCCCTCATAATCTTAAACACCTCTATCAAGTCCCCCATCAACCTTCTACGTTCCAAAGAATAAAGACCTAACTTGTTCAACCCTTTCTCTGTAACTTAGGAGATGAAACCCAGGCAACATTTAAGTAAAGCTCCTCTGTACTCTCTCAATTTTATTGATATCTTTCCTATAACTCAGTGACCAGAACTGTACACAATACTCCAGATTTGGCCTTACCAATGCCTTATACAAATTCAACATTACATCCCAACTCCTATTCTCAATGTTCTGATTAATAATGGCCAGCAAACCAAAAGCTTTCTTCACCACCCTATCCACATGAGATTCCATCTTCAGAGAACTATGCACCATTATTCCTAGATCCCTCTGTTCTACAGCATTCTTTAAAGCCCTACCATTTACCATGTATGTCCTATTTTGATTAGTCCTACCAAAATGTAGCACCTCACATTTTTCTGCATTAAACTCCATCTGCCATCTTTCAGCCCACTCTTCTAACTGGCCTATATCTCTCTGCAAGCTTTGAAAACCTACTTCATTAACAACAACTCCACCTATCTTAGTATCACCTGCACACTTACTCATCCAATTTACCACCCATCATCCAGATCATTAATATATATGACAAACAACATTGGACCCAATACAGATCCGTCAGACACACCACTAGTCACCGGCCTCCAATCTGACAAAAAGTTATCCACCACCACTCTCCGGTGTCTCCCATCCAGCCACTGCTGAATCCATTTTACTACTTCAATATTAATACCTAACAATTGAACCTTCCAAACTAACCTTCCGTGTGGAACCTTGTCAAATGCCTTACTGAAGTCCATATAGACCACATACACCATTTTACCCTTGTCAACTTTCTTAGTAACCTCATCAAAAAATTCAATAAGATTTGTCAAACATGACCTTCCACGCACAAATCCATGTTGACTGTTCCTAATCAGACCCTGTCTATCCAGATAATTATATATACCATCTCTAAGAATACTTTCCATCAATTTACTCACCACTGACGTCAAAACCACAGGCCGATAATTGCCAGGTTTACTCTTAGAACCCTTTTTAAACAATGGAACCACATGAACAATATGCCAATCCTCCGGCACCATCCCCGTTTCTAATGACATTTGAAATATTTCTGTCAGAGCCCCTACTATTTCTACACTAACTTCCCTCAAGATCCTAGGGAATATCTTGTCCGGACCCGGAGACTTATCCACTTTTATATTCCTTAAAAGTGCCAGTACTTCCTCTTCTATAACTGTCGTACTTTCCATAACTACCCTACTTGTTTCGTTTACTTTACACAATACAATCCTTCTCCTTAGTGAATACCGAAGAAAAGAAATTGTTCAAAATCTTCCCTATCTCTTTTGTCTCTGCACATAGCCGTCCACTTTGATTCTCCAAGGGATCAATTTTATCCCTCACTATCCTTTTGCCACTAGCATAACTGTAGAAACCCTTTGGATTTATTTTCACCTTACTTGCCAAAGCAGCCTCGTATCTTCTTTTAGCTTTTCTAATTTCTTTCTTAAGATTCTTTTCACATTCTTTATATTCCTGGAGTACCTCATTAACTCCGAGCTGCCTATATTTATTGAAGATCCCTCTCTTTTTCTGAACCAAGTTTCTAATATCTCTTGAAAACCATGGCTCTCTCAAACTTTTAACCTTTCCTTTCAACCTAACAGGAACATAAAGATTCTGAACCCTCAAAATTTCACCTTTAAATGACCTCCATTTCTCTGTTGCATCCTTCCCATAAAACAAATTTTCCCAATCCACTCCTTCTAAATCCTTTCTCATCTCCTCAAAGTTAGCCTTTCTTCAATCAAAAATCTCAATCCTAGGTCCAGTCCTATCCTCCTCCATAATTACACTGAAACTAATTGTATTGTGATCACTGGACCCAAAGTGCTTCCCAACAAATACCTCCGTTACCTCCCCTTGTCTCATTCCCTAACAGGAGATCCAACACTGCCCCTTCTCTAGTTAGTACCTCTATGTATTGCTGCAAAAAACTATCCTGTACACATTTTACAAACTCCAAACCATCCAGCCCTTTTACAGAATGGGCTTCCCAGTCTATGTGTGGAAAATTAAAATCTCCCACAATCACAACCTTGTGCTTACTACAAATATCTGCTATCTCCTTACAAATTTGCTCCTCCAGTTCTCGGTCCCCATTAGGTGGTCTATAATACACCCTTATAAGCATCACTACACCTTTTCTATTCCTCAATTCGACCCAAATAGCCTCCCTAGAGGAGTCCTCTAATCTATCCTGCCACAGCACCCATTGTTATATAATCTTCGAGAAGCAATGCAACACCTCCCCCTCTTGCACCTCCTATTCTATCACACCTGAAGCAACGAAATTCTGGAATATTTAGTTGCCGATCACACCCTTCCTGCAACCACATTTCACTAATAGCTACAACATCATATTTCCAGTTATCAATCCATGCTGTAAGCTCATCCACCTTTCTTACAATGCTCCTAGCATTAACATAGATGTATTTAAGAAACTCTCCACCTCCCACTCTCTGTTTATCCTTAATTGAGCAAACAACTTTATCTTTTTCTTCCTTTTCTCCTATATCAACTTCCCCTCTCTTAGTCTCCTTAATTTAATTCCCTCCCCCCAACCATTCTAGTTTAAAGTCACCTCAGAAGCCCTTGCAAATCTCCCCGCCAGGAAATTGGTCCCCCTGGGATTCAAGTGCAACCCATCCCCTTTGTACAGATCACGCCTGCACCAATGGTTGTCCCAATGATCCAAAAACTTTTGAATTAAACTTTTTGAGGTTTTATAAATTAAATTTAACATTCTTCATCATACACCCATTTTGCCTTTTTAATTCCCTTATTTGTTTCCCTCATTGACCTTTTGCGTTGTTGGAGGTTTGATATCTGAAGGCAGATAGAACCTAATTAAGATCTCAATCAACAGATAAAAATTTCCCTCATGTAGAACTTCCTCGGACTTGAACATCGGCCTGCATTGTGTGTTCATATCACTAGACTGGTGTTTGATTCTGTACTTGGAATGCCTAAGTAAAGACAGGTAACAGTGACGCAAGAGAATGCAGATACTGGCATCTGGAACAACAGTCTGCTGGAGGAACTCAGCAAATCAAACAGCATCTGTGGAAGGAGCTGTGCTGTTTTAATGCATAGTTCCCACCTGAGATATCCCTTTTCCCCACAGATGCTGCTTGACCTGCTGAGTTGCTCCAGCACATTGTTTGTTATTGTAATGCTGGAAACACTCTGCACAAATAATGTTTCAGATTGTAGATTCTTCTGACCTTCAAACCTAAATACCAACAGGTTCTCTTTCTCCAGATGCTGCCTGACCTGCTGAGTGCTTCCAGCATTTTCTGTGTTTATTATATATTTCCAGCAAATGCAGGATTTTTATTTTCACTTTGAATTGGGAGGGCTGTCCCCAAGTATCAATTTACCATTACGACTGCAAATGCTTCATAACCAGAGATTACATTGCATAATTGCATAATTAACAATGCATTTATATTCTCTGTTATCTTTTTTTCCCCTTTCCTATCCAGCATATACGGCTCCAGAAGGTTGGGATGTCTCAGTTGCATCTCCTGTTCAAGCACTGCAGGGGATGTCTGTAATCTTTAACTGTTCCTTCCAATATCCTTATAAAAGCATCCCTTCATCTGACATAACAGCCTTGTGGTTAGAAGATCCATGTACAGAATCATCTGAAATACTGTACAACAGTAAGGAAGCTAACAACGAAGGTGTGAGTTTCATAGGAGACTTGGACAGAAAAAATTGCTCTCTTCAGTTACATGATGTTAAGAAAACCAACAAGAATTATTGCTTCAGATTCAAAATACAAGGCAGAGACAGCTGGACAGGAAAACCTGGTGTGAACCTTATAGTTTATGGTAATTTTTCCTTCATGATATATACTTTACTCTTTAAAAACTTCAAAATCCATCTACACAACTGATATTTACAAATAATTTCAGCTAGAATATGTAGAGTATTGTTTAACCAATATTTTCTACCATTTCTTTTCTTTTGCAGCTCATCCAACAAAGCCAATTCTCTCGGTCCCCCCAGAATTAACTGAAGGGGTCAAGACGAAATTGATTTGTTCCTCATCTGAAATTGATGAACAAGTCCAATCCAAACTTGAGTGGTATGGCCTCGGTGACTGGATATCAGAAAATAGCAGGAGGATCCCTGAAACTAGAACGCTTCAGAGCACAGTTACTGTCACCCTATCACACAGGGATCACAACAAAGTCATCAAGTGCTCAGTCATTTCCAGCAAATATTCATTCAAGGATGAAGTTCAAGTGACTCTGAAAGTTAAACGTAAGGGTCTTATATTCAATTTTAACTACTTTGAAACTTACTAACATCTTGCATTTCAGCACCAGTCTGAGCCACAGGAAGACCTAGAGGGAGCAAATGACTGGTTAAAAATTGTTTAGCTTTTCGGATGGTTTTAAACCAATGTCACAGAGCTTTATTTAGCTTTTCATAAATGTACTTCAGTATACTTCATTGAAAATTCAGAGACAATTATAACATAGGAATCGAAGCAACCAAATTGTATACAGGAAGATTGCAGAAGGTTCCAGTAATTCCAAAAATGAATCAGTATTTTTGAGTACAACTATAGAGAGAGCAGGTGGAAGTAACATCTGTGGAGTGAAAAGCAGAGTTAATGCTTTTGGTCAATAACCTTTAATCAGAACTTGATCCATCCTTCTTTTCCTATACCCAGCATGGCTGCAGATTCATTAATACATAATGCTCTCCCAAACAAGAACTAGTTCCTCTCTCTCTGCACCACACCTGTGTTTACCACTTACCCCTGGCTCTGTCTATTGGTAACACACACAAAATGCTGATGAAACTCAGAAGGCCAGGCACTATCTATGGAAAAGAGCACACAGTCAATGTTTCAGGTTGAGACCCTTCATCACCACTAGAAAAAAGAGATGAGAAGTCAGAGTAGGAAGATTGGCAGAGGGAAGGAAAAGGTACAAGGTAGTAGGTGATAGATAAAACCAGGAGAGGGGGAGAGGTGATTTAAAGAGCTGGAAAGTCGATTGGTGAAAGAGATAAAGAGCTGGAGAAGGAGCAATCTGATAGAAGAGGACAGAAGGCCAAGGAAGAAAGGGAAGGGGGAGAAGCACTATTAATACAGCCCTCACCTGCATCTCTTCCATTTCGCACTTGTCTGCCCTCACCCCATCCGCCCAACACCCCACCAGAAATAGGGTTCCTCTTGTCCTCACCCACCACCCAGTCAGTCTCCGCAACCAGCACATAATAAACCAAAACTTTCACCATCTCCAAAGAGATCCCAGCACCAACCACATCTTTCCATCCCCCCCCCCACTTTCCACTTTCCGCAGAGATTGCTCCCTTTGCCACTCCTTTGTCCATTCGTTTCCCCCCACCCCACACTGATCTCCCTCCTGGCACTTGCAAGTGGAACAAGTGCCACCCCAGCCCTTATACCTCCTCTCTCACTACTATTCAGGGCCCCAAATAGTCCTTCCAGGTGAAACGACACTTCACTCGTAAATTTGTGGGGGTCACCTGGTGTTCCTGGTGTGGCCTCCCATACATCGGTGAGACCCAAAGTAGATTGGGAGACCATTTTACTGAGCACCTACACTCCATCTGCCAGAAAATGCAGGATCTCTCGGTGGCCACCCGTTTCAATTCTACTTCCCATTCCCATTCTAACATGGCCTCCTCTAACACTGCTATGAGGCCACACTCGGGTTGGAGGAGCAATATCTTATATTCTTTCTGAGTAGCATTAAAACGGGTGGCAATTTCTCAAACTTCTGGTAATTGCCACCCCCCCAACTCTGCGTCACTGCTCTCCATTCCCATTTCTTTCTCTCACCTTTCTCCTTATCTGCCCAGCCTCCCCCCCTCCACCTTCCCTTTCCTCCATGCCCTTCTGCCCTTTCCTATCTGATTCCCCTTCTCCAGCCCTTTATCTGTTTCAGCAATTGACTTTCCAGCTCTTTACTTCACCTCTCCCTCTCTTGTGGTTTCACCTATCACCTACTACCTTGTATTTCTTCCTCCCCTCCCCTCACTTCTTACTCTTTTCTTCCTGTCCTGATGAAGGGTCTTGGCCTGAAATATTGACCATTTACTCTTTTCCATAGATGCTGCCTGGCCTGCTGAGTTCCTCCAGATTTTTGTGTATTACTTTGATTT
This sequence comes from Mobula hypostoma, assembly GCF_963921235.1. Classification (NCBI taxonomy): domain Eukaryota; kingdom Metazoa; phylum Chordata; class Chondrichthyes; order Myliobatiformes; family Myliobatidae; genus Mobula; species Mobula hypostoma. The sequence goes on along the minus strand of NC_086103.1, from coordinate 82,002,852 downwards.
CCAGCATCTTCAGATTTTCTTTTGCTTGTGTCTCTCTATTGGTATTGATGTTATGCTTGCTTTACTGAGACAGAACACGGACAGTCGACCAACTCAAAGCAGCCGTGTGGAAGCTCATCTGTATTCTTTAATTTATCTAAATAAAAGATCCTTCAATGGACATACTATCCAATTCTTACATCAATTATATTCCTCTTCTAATTTACAGTATTTCTAGATATTCAGTAACTGGTGATGTTGACAATATTTGTGAAACTTATTTAATATTCATATCCCTGTTCTCAACACTCACCTGTGTGTCATGCAAATGAGCAGGGTTTCTGGCTGATTACTTCCTCTTTATCATCTGAAAAGCACAGAAAACGAGATCTAATTGTGGGTAAGTAGGATGAGTATTGATGGATGCCGCAGTTGGCATAGACATTGTGGGTTGAAGGGCCGGTTTTTGAACTGGATGAGTTCATGACCTTATGGCTCAGGCATGTGGCAACTTGGTGAATTTTCGAGAGAAATTCACTTGCAGTCAGTCCAAGGGAGAACAGGTGATTTATTACTTTATGGTGTTGCTTCACTTCCCCAGAATGTAACCTTGGTAGTTCGAGTAATCTGTTGGAGGGGAGATTGTTTTAAGTCTGGGAGATCCTCAAAGTCGCTTTTAACTCCCAGATCCAGATTTGTGTGGCATAAGTGGAAGTACCACAACACAAATCTTAACTTCCACCACTTTTATAACTTATTTTCAGAATCTAAGCATCACTGGCCAGGTAGCATTTATTGGCCAGCACTAATTGTCCTTGAGAAGGTAGTGCTGGGCTGCTTGCTTGAACCATTTCAAGTGAAGGTATCTCCTATTGTACAATTGTCTAGGGAGGCCCAGGATTTAAACCCAGTGAAGATATGTTTCTGTATTAAGATAGTATGCAACTTGAAGGTGGTGGTGTTGTTTCCTTAATCCTTACTAAGTTTTTTCCAAGATCAGCTTTGGTAGGCAAGCCAAATAGTTTGACATTCCCCAAAACAAGCCTTATTTTCTGTGCAAAGGCATGTGTTTAATATATAACTGAACAGAAGGTCTTCAATGCGGAGATAATGCACGTGAAGACCCATCACATTTCTACAGGTATGGCAGAGAAGGGCTGTGAGAGAATATGAAAATGATCCGTGGATACATTACCGTCTGTGATCAGAGACCAGTCAGAAGAAGAATGGGACTAATTAGGGGGACAAACAAGGGAATGCTTGTATGGAGGATGTGGCCATAAATGAGTGGCTTGCATCTGCTGCTATCTAATAGTCTATTAGGGCAGCAGTGAAAGAGGAAATAACGTTGATTAAGTAGCATAAAATATAGCATATGAAGAGTGAGTTGTCTATCTGCAAATTTCAAATGCCGTATGTTCAAGATAAGATGATTTACACATTAACAAAGGAAACAAACATATGATTTCTGGCGGTTCAGGCAGCAGCCACAAATTCTTCCATAAATAACAGTGAGAAACTGATCCAGATGATCGCTGATGTGGTAATATTACTTGGAAAATGGAAACAAAACAAAAAACCACTGAATCTACCACCATTTAGTCCAGCTTTAACAATGGAAATACTTGAGAAAAGGCAAACATTTCAATAAGTTGTCAGTGAAAATTGGTTAAAGCAAAAAAAGATTTGACAAAATTGATCGAATTCTTTCAAGAAATTGCAGGTAAGGTGATGAGAGCCTGTGTATCTGATGTTGTGTCACAGGAGCAATTCAAGGCACTTGGTGCAATATCACAAAATAGAACTGTGAGCAAAGTGAAGCTCACAGGTTGAAAGAGGTGGTTGCAAAGTGAATATGATGCTTTTGGCTATGGGACAGAAAGCAAATGGTTGAATTGAATTGCCTTCATTTCTTACATCCTTCACATACATGAGGAGTAAAAATCTTTATGTTACGTCTCCATCTAAATGTGCAATGTGCAATCATAGTAATTTATAATAATTTATAATAAATAGAACAGTCAATGTAATATAGAGTACACTCAAATCAGCGTGAGTTCATCAGTCTGATGGCCTAGTGGAAGAAGCTGTCCCGGAGCCTGTTGGTCCTGGCTTTTATGCTGCCGTACCACTTCCCAGATGGTAGCAGTTGGAATAGATTGTGGTTGTGATGGCTTGGGTCCCCCATGATCCTACGGGCCCTTTTTACACATCTGTCCTTGTAAATGTACTGAATCATGGGAAGATCACAACTACAGATGTGCTGGGCTGTCTGCACCACTCTCTGCAGAGTCCCGCAATTAAGAGAAGTACAGTTCCCATACCAGGCAGTGATGCAGCCAGTTAGGATGCTCGCATTTGTACCCCTGTAGAAAGTTCTTAAGATTTGGGGGCCCATACCAAACTTCCTAAACCGTCTAATGTGAAAGAGGCACTGTTGTGCCTTTTTCACCACACAGCTGGTGTGTACAGACCACGTGAGATCCTCAGTGATGTGGATGCCGAGGAACTTGAAGCTGTTTACACTCTCAACCCCAGATCCATTGATGTCAATAGGGGCTAAGACCCAATTCCTCCTGTAATCCACAAACAGCTCCTTTGTTTTTGCGACATTGAGGGAGGTTGTTTTCTTGACACCACTGTGTCAGAGAGATGACTTCTTCCCTGTAGGCCGCCTTGCTATTGTTTGAGATAAGACCAATCAATGCAGTGTCATCGGCAAATTTAATTAGCAGATTGGAGTCGTGGATGGCGATACAGTCATGGTATACAGGGAGTAAAGGAGGGGACTCAGTACTCAGCCCTGAGAGGCTCCTGTATTGAGAGTCAGAGGGTTGAAGGTGAGGGGGCCCACTCTTACAACCTGCTGGTGATCTGACAGGAAGTCTAGGATCCAGCTGCACAAGGCAGGGTCAAGGCCGAGGTCTCTGAGCTTTTTCGAGCCTGGATGGGACTATGGTGTTGAATGCTGAACTGTAGTTATGTCATTATGCCATTGGGCAGAAATGAAGGTCCTCCATGAATGGAGGTGTTCAGAGCTTCCTTCCTCATGTCAAGAGCTGCTTCTCGGTTTTCACTACTATCAGTCATGCAAGTCCTGGTTGGAGACTCAGGAATACTGTCACACTCAGATGTAGAAGGATTCTTCATTGCTCCTTCCATAACAATTTTGTTTTACCAGTCAGGGTTGTTAGCCCTGAACTGAACCCCTGAACCTAGAGGAAGGTGGACCACTCTTAGTGTGGCCTCTACCCTTTGACCTGTTTGGCACAACCAAGAGCCAAAGCATAAAGCTCTGACTCCAACCAACATTGTTTTCTGGGTCATTGAGGCACGCAAACCTCCAAAACCAACAACAACGTTGTGGTCCTCTTGTAAGGCATCTGGCAAATGGAATTTAGTTAAAGATCAGCTGATCAGTGTTCAGGACCAACTTATTCCAGCAAGGAGGAAGGATAAGGACAAGGATAGCAATATAAGAGGACCTTGGATGACAAGAGAATTTGTAAATTTAGTCAAAAAGGCAGAGGAAACATATGTAAGACAGGGCCATTGAGGAATATAAAGAAAGCAGAGAAGTACTGTATCAAAAATTTTGACCAGTGGAGCCCAAACTTTTGCATGCCACTGTAAGGGGAAAGTGAACTGTTGATGACTAAGACTACTAGCAGTAGTGATGTACAGGGTTATTGCTCTCTGAAAGCGGCAACATGGCTAAATAGAGTGATGATGAAAAGCCTATGGCATGATTGTCATCACCTGTCAAGGCACTGTGTATAAGAGTCAGGGTGATATGTTAGCTATATAAAACTTTGATTATGCTACAGTTGAAGAAATGTATGTTTTCTGTTTACTCCATTACAGGAAAGATGTGGAAGTTTTGATAAGGGCATAGAAAGGTGTAAACAGGCAGTACTGTAGCATAGCAGTTAGCCAATGTTATTATGATGCTAGCGACACAGGTTCAATTCTGATGCTGTCTGGTAGGGGACTGTATGCTCTGCCCATGACCTCTGGGTTTCCTCCAAGTGTTCCGGTTTCCTCCTGCATTCCAAAGACATACAGGTTAGTAGGTTAATTAGTCCGATGGGTGTAATTGAGCAGTATGGACCCATTGGGCCAGAAGGACCTGTTACTGTGCTGCATTTCTAATTAGAATAAACTGTCTGGAGCTATAAGATAGATTAGACAATCTGGATTGATTTCTTATGAGTATTGACTGCTGAAGAAAGACCTGATAGAAGTTATAAAACTTAGAGAAGCATTGATAGGGTAAACAGAACTGTTTTCCCAGGTTAAAAAATGTCAAATTATAGAGGACGTAGCTTTGAGGTGAGAGGCAGAAAGTTGAAGGAGGATGCTTAGGCATTTTTTTTAAACACAGAGCACAGAAAGTTGGCAGGGGTAGTTGTGGAAGCAGCTACCTTTATGAATATGCCAGGCATGGAAGAAGAGATTTATTTTAAATTTGGCATTATGTTTAGCACAGACATCATGGATAGAAAGGTCTGTTCCTATGATGAACAGATCAATATTTTATTAAATGAAGAAAATCTAGGGTGAACAGCAGAACAATTTAAAGGAAAAATGAGGAATTTTTTTTAAATGGAGCAAATTGTAATCTGGAACGTGTTGTTTGAAAAGGAGAATGCAAAACTAACATTTAATGGAGAAATAAGCACACAGTTGAGGAAAAATGATTACAAAGTTATGAAAACGGACTGAAATACAGGAAAAATTCCATGACAAATAATGAACAGTAGTGTTCTGTATATTTGCATGTTAAATCTAATATCTTCCATTTAGTGGGAGCTGTAAACTTAAGGTGATTTAATACAACAATGCACAATAGATGGCAGCTGCTGTATTTTGGAGTAATAAACAATTTACTGGAGAGACTCAGCAGGGTGGGCAGCATCAGTGTGAGGAAAAGAATTGCCGATGTTTTGGGTTCAAACCCTGCATCAGGACTAATGCAGATGCTGACCTGATGCAGAGGTTTGGCACGAAATGTCGACCATTCCTTTCCTCGCACAGAAGCTGCTTAAACCATTGAGTTGATCCAAAAGATTATTTGTTGCTACATACAGTAACTACCCCTCATTTCTTGCATATGATATTATTTGCATTCTATATTATTTTCCAGATGCACCCCAAAATATAACAATTCAAGTGGAGAACAGATCAGAGATCAAAGAGGGTGACAAGGTCTCTTTGTCATGTGCCAGTAACGGTAACCCTGAAGCCACCTACAGCTGGTACAAGAGAGACAAAGGTCAAGTTCAGGATTTTACTTCCAAGAATGGCATTCTGCTCTTCCAAAGTATTTCACAAAGTGATTCCGGGTTCTATAGCTGCACGGCAACAAACTATCTTGGAAACCAAACCTCAGAGTCTGTAGAGATATCTGTTCAATGTAAGAGATTGTTTCTTTTGAGTGTATTTTGCTATTAATATCATCCGGTGACAAGCTCAGTTGTGATTTTATTATATAAGTTAACAAGATTTTTCCTCAGAATTTATATTTCCTAAACCCATCTGCCCCACATTGTTATTCTACAGCATCTGCCATAACCTTGTGTGGAATGAGCTGCCAGCACAAATGGTGCATGTAAGCTCGATTTGAAAGTTCGTAAGAAACTTGGATAGGTACATGAATGGTGAGGTTATAGAGGGCTATGGTCCTCATGCAGGGCAATTGGAGTAGGCAGTTTAAATGGTTCTGTACAGGCTAGATGGGTTGAAGGGATGCTTCTGTCCTGTACTTTTCTACGATTGCATGATTCTAAAGGATTGGACTATTTCAGGAGCCGAGGAAGAGACAGACAGACAGAGAAATAAGAAATTATTGCTTTAGAGTGGTTTCTGTTATCAATTTCATTGCTTGACAAATTCATTTGTGTTGCTTTTACATAAATTGGCTTGAACCTTCTTGTAACCTTTCTTCTCACATACAGATTGTCATTCTGCATGATCCAACACAGCCCAAATGGTTAGTTAGAGATTGAGATAGAGTTAGGCATAGAGACAGTGAAAGACTAACAATATAATAAATCAAGAAGATAATGAGTAAAACATTTTAAAATCCATTTAAGTTCATTATTCAGCAGCATTGAGAGTTGCACTGAAATTAAGGCCAAAGCACTATTAGAAAGTTAATTTTTCACAAAGTCCACGAGTTCCCAGTTATTATCTGCAAAGCTGCTTGTCATCCTTTTACAGATCCTGCATCCCTGTCAAGTCCATTTCCTCTTCAAAGTACACAGAGAGTTACTGAGGACAGTGCATTGGCAGTAACGCTATTCCAAGGCTCAAAATCCATGAAAGATGAAAAACAAACTGAAATTATTAGTTTATGAAGTCACTTAAACACACTAGAAAACTCTCTGGCTCAGAAGGAAAAATGATCTGTTAAGCCTGGGAAAAAAATACTTTCCAGAGCTGCAAGTAAACCAAGTCAACCGGTACAATGTACAAGTGAGCAACTGGCCAACAAGAGTTTACACTTCAGATCCTCAACATTTCAGCAGATCTCTGAGTAGTGATGGAATGTCCCAGACTTGAAACACTTACACTTTCTCTTTTTCTACTGATGCTACCAGACCTGCTGAATGTTACCAGCAATTTCTGTTTTTATTATCAATTTCCAGCATCTGCTGTTTTAAATTTTCGTTGATTTTACACCAGTGATGTTAGGGGTATGACCAAACCAGGAAGAATGCAAGTTACTGCTAGCCCTGAAGACTCTGCACTCATGCTATTCAATCGGATTCAAAATTGTTAACAGCTTGCAGGGAACAGAATTGCCAAGTGCTAAGTTTACCGGGGAGGGCTGAGCAGTGGAGCTTGAATTACTGCTAAGTTTACTGGTGGAGGTGAACGGTTGTTTATTTATACAGTATGGTTACACTAGGGGTGAGAGCAGACACCTTGAGGTCAAAGCTTTCTTGGGGGCAGTTTTTGAGAGCAAATCTCCGTTCTTGAAATGTTCAAGGGACAAAATATTTGCAAGGCTGATATCGTAGGAAATTTTCGTTGAGATCTGACCCCTGCAGCAGGCAGGGATCTGGACATGATGTCATTGCTAGAGTGTGTCAACTATAGGTGTGAGGTCACAGAGTCCCTGACCTGTTCCTTCTGGATTATTCCAGCCATTGCCAGCTGATGGATGATACCATCACAGGCGGCAACTGCTAGAGCCTACCTGTGTAAAGACCATAGGACCATAAGATATAAAAGCAGAAGTAGGGCATTCGTCATCACGAGTCTGCTCCATCATTCAATCATGGGCTGATCCAATTCTTCCAGTCATCCCCACTCCCCTGCCTTTTCCCCATACCGGTTGATGTCCTGGCTCATCAAGAACCTATCTATCTCTGTCTTAAGTAAACCCAATGACTTGGCCTCCACAGCTACTTGTGGCTACAAATTCCACAGATTTACCACCCTCTGACTAAAGTAATTTCTCCACAACTCCATTCTGAATGGGCATCCTTCAATCCTGAAGACGTGCCCTCTTGTCCTAGACTCCCCTATCATGGGAAGTAACTTTGCCATATGTAATTTGTTCAGGCCATTTAACATTTGAAATCTTTCTATGAGATTCCTCTCATTCTCCTGAACTCCAGGGAATACAGCCCAAAGAGCTGCTGACATTCCTCATACAGTAACCCTTTCATGCCTGGAATCATTCTTGTGAATCTTCCCTGAACCCTCTCCAATGTCAGTATATCCTTCCTAAAATAAGGAGCCCAAAACTGCAGACAATACTCCAAGAGTGGTCTCACTATTGCCTTATAGAGCCTCAACATCATATCCCTGCTCTTATATTCTATATCTCTAGAAATGAATGCCAACATTGCATTTGCCCTCTTCACCACCAACTCAACCTGGAGGTTAACCTTTAGGATATCCTGTACAAAGACTCCCAAGTCCGTTTGCATTTCTGCATTTTGAGTTCTCTCCCCCTCTAAATAATCATCTGCCGGTTTATTTCTTCCACCAAAGTGCATGACCAACACCTTCTAACATTGTATTTCATTTGCCACTTCTTTGCCCATTCCCCTATACTTTACTATGTAAGTCTCTCTGTCCATGTAGTCAGATGTTCTCATCACTAAGCCAAATTGTTAATTGTGGATTTCTCTCTCCACTGATGTCACCCAACTTGCCGAATCTGGGGATTCATTTCAGTTTGTGAGGTGGTGCACACCTTCTAACCCATGTGCTCCTAATGTTCTCAGTATCATCTCGAATGTTTTTTTTCTACTTTGAATGCTCATAGACCAAAGCCTTCAGATATCAATGGTGACTTGTATCAGCTAGAGTCTGAGAAAGTCTATAAAAATTCTTGCTTTTCTATCCATTTCATAAACTCCTCTCGTGGCTGAGCTCAGAAATGCTTGGCATGTGGTCAACACAGTCTGTCCATTATATCTGAATGAGTGAAATTAGGCTCTCAAAGGATGTACTCTGTCTGTATCAGCAGTCCTCAAACATGAAACTTATTCACTTTCAGATGCACCAAGAAATGTAAAGGTTAAAATGGAGAACAGATCAGAGATCAAAGAGGGTGACGAGGTCTCTTTGTCGTGTACCAGTAACAGTAACCCTGAAGCCACCTACAGCTGGTACAAGAGGGACAAAGGTCAAGTTCAGGATTATAATTCCAATGATGGCATTCTGCTCTTCCAAAGTATTTCACAAAGTGATTCTGGATTTTACAGTTGCGTGGCAACAAACTACCTTGGAAACCAGAGCTCAGAGGCTGTGGAGATATCTGTACAATGTGAGAAATTTTTGTTATTATTTTCATCTGATGACACGCTCAGTTGTTTTGTTATTGTATAAGTTAGTGAGGTTATTCTTCAGAATTTTCATCTCCTAAATCCGTCCTTCCCACATTGCTATTCTACAACCGAGAGGGTTGGATTATTTCAGAAGAAGGAGGAAGAGAGAGCAAGAGGCAGAGAGACAGGCAGACAGAGAGGAAGACAGAAAGACAAAGAGGGAGTGAAAGAGATACCTATAACAGTGGCAAATGGAACTTCACAAACATCGGAGTAAGGCAATGCACAGTGGTTAAGTCTGATCTCCTTTTGGATATTTTGGACTACCTTGACCCAAGGAGCCTTGCTTCAATTCTCTGAAGAAATGTCCGGGCCTTTTGAGCTTGGAGTGTGTACCATCAGTAGTCTATGAGACGCTGCTCTCCGCCCACGCCTTTTGCAATGATGCAAGGCCAAATACTGTCAATATCATCCCCACTGCATTCCATCCTTTCTGTTCATGGACTTGTGATTCCTGGTTGTATGTGGGGAGAATGCATTTCTTCAAGGAGTTTTGAGAATGCCCTTGAATCTTTTTGCTGTCTGCCTAGTGATTACTTCCATTGGCAGAACCTGAGTAAGAGTGTCAACTGTCTGATGTCAGATCTGTGATTGATATTTCCTGTGCGACACAGCTAACTGTAAGTGACTCTGATCCTGCTAGGGATGTAGTACTCTCTGTATTTAGTCATAAGACATAAAATCTTCTCCTTTTAGATGCACCCAAAAATGTAACCATTCAAGTGGAAGCGAGATCGCAGCTGAAAATCAAAGAGGGTGACAAGATCTCTTTGTCGTGTGCCAGTAACAGTAACCCTGAAGCCACATACAGCTGGTACAAGAGAGACAATGGTCAAGTTCAGGATTTTACACCCAAGGATGGCATTCTGCTCTTCCAAAGTATTTCGCAAAGTGATTCTGGGTTCTATGGCTGCATGGCAACAAACTATTTGGGAAGTCAAAGCTCAGAGGCTGTAGAAATATCAGTTCAATGTAAGAAACTGTTGCTTTTGAGTGTATTTTACTATTAATATCATGCAGTGACAAGTTCAGTTGTGTTGTTGTTATACATGTTAGCAAGATTATTCCTCAGAAGTTTAATTGCCTAAATCCTTCTGCCCCACCTTGTTATTCTACAGCATCTGTTACAACCTTGTGTGGAATGAGCTGCCAGCACAAGTGGTGTACGCAAGCTCGATTTGAAAGTTTGTAAGAAACTTGGATAGGTACATGAATGGTCGGGTTATGGAGGGCTATGGTCCTCATGCAGGGCAATTGGAGTAGGCAGTATAAATGGTTCTGTACAGGTTAGATGGGTTGAAGGGATGCTTCTGTTCTGTACTTTTCTATGATTGTATGATTCTAAACGATTGGATTATTTCAGGAGACGAGGAAGAGACAGACAGACTGAGGGAGACAGAGAAACATGAGACATGAGACATAGAGACAAAGAGAAAGAGATACCCATAACAGTGCAAATGTAACTTCACCCACACTGGTGAGCGGTAATGCATACTGCAATTTCAAATACTGGCCTGAGGCCTCCGTCGGTCAGAGTCAACCACGGATATTGCATCCGAGCTGTCTAGATACACAAGTCTGGGCAGTATGATATGGTAGCAAGCTGTTGCCCTTGTAGCAAGCTCCCCCTCTCTATGCAGCTGATGAACCCAAAGGAAAAGCAGAGACTGATATAGTTTGATACCAGCAGCATCGCAGGAATTGCCAGACAACATTGAACTCAATATAGGATGGCCTTAGGGACTACAGTTCTGGACTTTTCCCCTGGGGTTTACCCCCGAAGCCTCCCTCATGAGTGGGAACAGCCGTAAGGCAGCAGAGGTTTGAGATCAGAGATTTCCTTTCCCAGACAAGCAACCAAACACAGCTGCTGAGCCCCACCTGCCGAAAGTGACTAGTTTTAACGTACAAGTAACCCGCCTTTGTCCCGTCTCCTGTCAGTAGAAATGGTTCTGTTGGGCTTAGTAGCTAAGCCACACATGAAGACCAGGAGATGGACTTGGTTGTCAGAGGCTATTTGAGGTGCATTTAATAGTGGGAGCTTGTCCCCATTACTGTCCCCCATCTATAACAAAGCAAGGAACCTTAGTACTAACAGAGTCAGTAACTGCATGCAGCAGTGTTGATGTACAGAAAGACCCTCGGGTGAAGTTTCATAGCTCCCAGAAAATGGTATCACAGGCGGATAGATCAGTGAAGAAAGCTGAATCAGGAAGTTTACCTTCATGGTTTAGGCACAGTAAAAGAGCTGGGACGACACGTGCAGTTCTGGTTACTGCTGAAACTTGGTCTAAGTGAAGGTGGATGCTACCTGATTTGTAAAATGGGGTCAGATCAGTCCAGTATGAACAAGATTGAGAGTAGATCCTTCTTAAGGATAATTTCTGAGAGCAAATCTCTCCTCTCAAAAACATAAAGGAACAATATATTCCCAATGCTGACTTCCACAAGAAGTTCTCATTGAAATCTGATAACTGATACAGACAGCGCTTCAGACATGGAGTCATTGCCAGGGTGTGTTAGCTACAGAGGAGAGATCACAGAGCCATTAACTTCCATTCCTTCATGATCATTCCAGTCACTGTTGGTTAATGGATGCCACCTGTCACACTTTGCAGCCCAGCCTGGTGTTCACTTGCTGGGATCTGGCTACATGGTGCCAGCACATGACAGAGAGCTGCTGCCTGGCTCTCATTAAGCTCTTTACATGCAATAGAGAGATTCCAACACCTCCACAGATCAGCACGCTATTCCCTCTGAATCTGTTTATCACAAAGCCAGACATCTGCTCAGTTACACGTGTCTCTGGGCTAAGTTGATAACCGTGATTTTTTTTTATTCATCCACTGACTTGCCAAGTATTCCTAGCAAAGATGGGATTTATCTGAGACATCCAACCTCAGTAGTTAAGTCTGATCTGTTCCTGGGTATCCTGAAGTACATTGACCCAGAAACCTTGCTTCAATTCACTGAAAAAAGGTCTGGGCCTTTTGAGCTTGAAGAGTGTATCAACAGTAGTTTGTGAGATGCTGCTCTCCCCCACACCTTCTGCACTGATGCAGGGCCCAATATTCTCAATATCATCCCATCAGCCCCCAACCTTTCTGATTACCCATGGTCTTGTGATTCCAGTGTGTCATAGAGGATATTTCTCCGAGGAATTTTGAGAATGTCCTTGAATCTTTTTGTTTATCTGCCTAGTGATCATTTCATAGAAACATAGAAATATCGAAATCCTACAGCGTAATACAGGACCTTTGGCCCACAAAGCTGTGCCAAACGTGTCCTTACCTTAGAACTACCTAGGCTTACCCATAGCCCTCTATTTTTCGATGCTCCATGTATCCATCCAGGAGTCTCTTAAGAGACCCCATCGTATCCACCTCCACCACTGCCGCCAGCAGCTCATTCCATGCATTCAGCACTCTCTGCGTAAAAAACTTACCCCTGACATCTCCTCTGTACCTACGTCCAAGCACCTCTCGTGCTAACCATTTCAGCTCTGGGAAAAAGCCTCTGACTATCCACATGATCAAAGCCTCTCATTATCTTGTACACCTCTGTCAGGTCACATTTCATCCTCCGTCGCTCCAAGGAGAAAAGGCCGAGTTCACTCAACCTACTCTCATAAGGCATGCTCCCCAATCCAGGCAACATCCTTGTAAATCTCCTCTGCACCCTTTCTATGGTTTCCACCTCCTTCCTGTACTGAGGTGACCAGAACTGAGCACAGTACTCCAAGTGGGATCTGACCAGGATCCTATATAGCTGCAACATTACCTCTCGGCTCCTAAATTCAATTCCACGATTGATGAAGGCCAATACACCGTATGCCTTGTTAACCACAGAGTCAACCTGCGCAGCTGCTTTGAGTGTCCTATGGACTCGGACCCCAAGATCCTTCTGATCCTCCACACTGCCAAGAACCTTGCCATTAATACTATATTCTGCCATCATATTTGACCTACCAAAATGAACCACTTCACACTTATCTGGGTTGAACTCCATCTGCCACTTCTCAGCCCAGTTTTGCATCCTATCAATGTCCCACTGTAACCTCTGACAGCCCTCCATACTATCCATAACACCCCCAGCCTTTGTGTCCCTGAGGCACACCATGCAGAATATGACTGGTCTACAATCTCTCTTTCCCTTCTGTGGGCAAGCCAGTTCTGGATCCACAAAGCAATGTCCCTTTGTATACCATGCCTCCTTACTTTCTCAATAAGCCTTGAATGGGGTACCTTATCAAATGCCTTGCTGAAATCCATATACACTACACCTACTGCTGTTCCTTCATCAATGTGTTTAGTCACATCCTCAAAAAATTCAATCAGGCTCGGAAGCCATGACCTGCCCTTGACAAAGCCATGCAGACTATTCCTAATCATATTATACCTCCAAATGTTCATAAATCCTGCCTCTCAGGATCTTCTCCATCAACTTACCAACCACTGAAACTGTGCCCTCTCGTGCTAACCATTTCAGCCCTGGGGAAAAGCCTCTGACTATCTACGCGATCAATGTCTCTCATTATCTTGTACACCTCTATCAAGTCACCTCTCATCTTCCATTACTCCAAGGAGAAAAGGCCGAGTTCACTCAACCTATTCTCATAAGGCATACTCCCCAATCCAGGCAACATCCTTGTAAATCTCCTCTGCACCCTTTCTATGGTTTCCTCGTCCTTCCTGTAGTGAGGCGACCAGAACTGAGCACAGTACTCCAAGCGGGGTCTGACCAGGGTCCTATATAGTTGCAACATTACCTCTCAGCTCTTAAACTCAATCCCACGATTTATGAAGGCAAATGCATCATATGCCTTCATACCACAGAGTCAACCTGCATAGCAGCTTTGGGTGTCCTATGGACTCGGACTCCAAGATCTCTCTGATTCTCCACACTGCCAAGAGTCTTACCATTATACTATATTCTGCCATCATATTTGACCTACAAAAATGAGCCACCTCACACTTAACTGGGATGATCTCCATCTGCCACTTCTCAGCCCAGTTTTGCATCCCATCAATGTCCCGCTGTAACCTCTGACAGCCATCCACACTATCCACAACACCCCCAACCTCTGTGTCATCAACAAATTTACTAACCTATCCCTCCACTTCCTCATCCAGGTCATTTATAAAAATCACAAAGAGTAGGGGTCCCAGAACAGATCCCTGAGGCACACCACTGGTCACCGACCTCCATGCAGAATATGACCCGTCTAAAACCATTCTTTGCCTTCTGTGGGAAAGCCAGTTCTGGATCCACAAAGCAATGTCTCCTTGGATCCCATGCCTTCTTACTTTCTCAATAAGCCTTACATGGGGTACCTTATCAAATGCCTTGCTAAAATCCATATATACCACATCTACTACTCTTCCTTCATCAATGCGTTTAGTCACATCCTCAAAAAATTCAATCAGGCTCGTAAGATACGACCTGCCTTTCACAAAGCAATGCTGACTATTCCTAATCATATTATGCTTCTCGAAATGTGCATAAATCCTGCCTCTCAGGATCTTCTCCATCAACTTACCAACCACTGAAGTGAGACTCACTGGTCTATAATTTCCTGGGTTATCCCTACTCCCTTTCCTGAATAAAGGAACAACATCTGCAATTCTCCAATCATCTGGAGTCCTCATTGATGATGCAAAGATCATCGCCAGAGGCTCAATAATCTCCTCACTCGCCTCCCACAGTAGCCTAGGGTACATCTCATCCGGTCCCGGTGACTTATCCAACTTGATGCTTTCCAAAAGCTCCAGCACATCCTCTTCCTTAATATCTACATGCTTAAGCTTTTCAGTCCGCTGCAAGTCATCCCTACAATCACCAAGATCCTTTTCTGTAGTGAATACTGAAGTAAAGTATTCATTAAGTACCTCTACCATCTCCTCCAGTTCCATACACACTTTTCCGCTGTCACACTTGATTGGTCCTATTCTCTCATATTTTATCCTCTTGCTCTTCACATACTTGTAGAATGCTTTGGGGTTTTCTTTAATCCTGTCCACCAAAGTCTTCTCAGGGCCTCTTCTGGCTCTCCTAATTTCATTCCTAAGCTCCTTCCTGCTATCTTCTAGATCATTACCTAGTTTTTTGAACCTTTTGTAAGCTCTTCTTTTCTTCTTGAGTAGACTTACAAAAGCCTTTATACAATACGATTCCTGTTCCCTACAATGTCTCATTGGAACATATCTACGCAGAACCCCACGCAAATATCCCCTGAACATTTGCCACATTTGCTCCGTATATTTCCGAGAACATCTGTTTCTAATTTATGCTTCCAAGTTCTTGCCTGATAGCCTCATATTTCCCCTTACTCCAATTAACCATTTTCCTAACTTGTCTGTTCCGATCCTTCTCCAATGCTATGGTAAAGGAGATAGAACTGTGATCACTTTCTAAAAAATGCTCTCCCACTGAGAGATCTGACACCTGACCAGGTTAATTTCCCAATACCAGATCAAGTACAGCCTCTCCTCTTGTAGGCTTATCTACATATTGTATCAAGAAACCTTCCTGAACACACCTAACAAACTCCACCCCATCTAAACCCCTTGCTCCAGGGAGATGCTTTCATAATCCAGACCATGAAGTCCATGTTCCGGTTCACGGTCCGGTCCATGGTTCCTTGTTCTGGGGTTTCTGATTTTCCCCAGTTTCTGTTGTGGGCACATGTTTCTCGTTTTGTGGCTGAGACATAAATACCTCTGCAAACCAGGGATTCCCAGCTGGACTGTCCTGTTCCCCTCCCTGTCTCCTCCCCCCCTCCCACCTGTCTCTCTGCCTGCTCACCTAGCCTGGATACCCCGCCTGTATCGCTGAAGTCTTACCATCAGAGCAAGACTGGAGCCTTGTTAGGTCAAGATAAGGAACTGTCTTTTGTTGTGTGGAATTGTCTCTCTGTGTCCACGCCTTTGCTAGGTAGGTCCGGCCGTATGCCTTTACCTAGTGTTGGGATCTGTCTCTGTGTCCACGCCTTCGCTAGGTGGGTCTGGCTGTTTGCCGCCACCTAGTGCTGGGAACTGTCTCTGTGTCCTCGCCTTTGCTAGGTAGGTCTGGCCGTTTGCTGCCACCTTGTGTTGGGATCTGTCTCTTCATGTTCAGTGTTTGGTGTATGAGTCCCAGCCCTACGTCCTGTTCCCAAGGAGGGGTCCCAGCTCTGTTCTGTGCTCCCGTCTCTTCTAGTCCAAGGCTCCGTGCTTCGGAAGGCCCTCATCCAGTCTGTGCCTAGTCCAGTCCTGTCCAAGTCCTGTCCATGTGCCTTTACCTGTCCTTGTGTCTCGCCCTACCCAGGAGTTCCTCACCCGAGCCATGTCCAGAGCTGTAGCTTCGTCTTATCCTTGCCTAGTTCTGGAGTCTGAGCCCGAGTCAAGTCCCAGATTCTGGGTCCTTGACCAGTCTCTGGCTCGGAGTCCATACCCAAGCCTCCGCATTTCAAGAGCCAAGACCCCAGCCTGCAGGCCTCAAGAACCAAGACCCCAAGCCTGTCTCCAGCCTCAAGCCTCAAGACCAAGACCCCAAGCCTGTCTCCAACCCTCAAGACCAAGACCCCAAGCCTGTCTCCAAGCCTCAAGCCTCAAGACCCCAGCTTCCAGTCCTGCAGTCATGTCATGTCCATGCCTGGTTCTGGGGACCAAGCCTGAGGCAAGACCCAGGTTCTGGGTCCTTGTCCAGTCTCTGGTTTGGGGACCAAGCCCTAGTCTGCACTCTGGTGTCTACTCCTTGTCTGTATCCTGTCACGTCCCTACTCTAGTCAAGTCCTGTTCCTTGTACTTCAATGTCTGTGTCTTGCATTTGGATCCGTTCCCAGCAACCCCGTTGTGACAGAACAGTCCAGCTGGGAATCCCTGGTCAGCAGAGGTATTTATGTCTCAGCCTCAAAACGAGAAACATGTGTCCACAACAGAAACTGGGGAAAACCAGACCAGAAACTCCGGAACAAGGAATCATGGATCGGACTATGAACCGGAACACGGATTTCACGGACCGGACTATGACAGATGCCAATCGATTTTTGAGAAATTAAAATCTCCCACCACAACAACCCTGTTATTATTACTTCTTTCCAGAATCTGTCCCCCTCTCAGCTCCTCGATGTCCTTTTTACTATTGGGTGGTCTATAAAAAAACCCAGTAGAGTTATTGACCCCTTCCTATTCCTAACTTCCACCCACATAGACTCCGTAGACGACCCCCTTCATGACTTCGTCCTTTTTTGCAGCCGTGAAACTATCTCTGATCAACAGTGCCACGCCCCCACCTCTTTTGCCTCCCTCCCTGTCCTTTCTGAAACATCTAAAGCCTGACAGTTGAAGTAGCCATTCCTGCCCCTGCACCATCCAAGTCTCTGTGATGGCCACAACATCATAGCTCCAAATGCTGATCCATGATCTAAGCTCATCCACTTTATTCATAATACTCCTCGCATTAAAATAGACACATCTGAAACCATTGGTCTGAGTGCATCCCTTCTCTATCACCTGCCTATCCCCACTTTCGCACTGTCTCCAAGCTTTCTCTATTTGTGAGCCAACCTCCCTTTCCTCCATCACTTCAAGTCAGTTCCCACCCCTCAACAATTCTAGTTTAAGCTCTCCCCAATAGGCTTTGCAAACCTCCCCGCCAGGATACCGGTCCCCCTCAGCTTCAAGTGCAACCCATCCTTTTTGTACAGGTTACAACTTCTCCAGAAGAGGTTCAATGATCCAGAAATCTGAATCCCTGCCCCCTGCTCCAATCCCTCAGACACATATTTATCCTCCACCTCATTCTATTCCTATACTTACTGTCACATGGCACAGGCAGTAATCCCAAGATTACTACCTTTCAGGGTCCTAATTCTCAACTTCCTTCCTAACTCCCTGGTGTCTGCTTTCAGGACTCCTCCCTTTTCCTACCTATGATGTTGGTACCAATGTATACCATGACCTCTGGCTGTTCTCTTTCCCACTTCAAGATATCATGGACGCGAATCAGAAACGTCTCGGACTCTGGCACCTGGGAGGCAAACTACCATCCGCGTTTCATTCCTGCATCCGCAGAATTGCCTGTCTGACCCCCTAACTATAGAGTCCCCTATCACTGCTGCCATCCTCTTCCTTTCCCTACCCTTCTGAGCCACAGGGCCAGACTCTGTGCCAGAGGTGCAACCACTGTTGCTTCCCCTAGGTAGACCGACCCCCCCCCCCTCCCCCAACAGCACTCAAACAGCAGTACTTATTTGCAGTGGCAGAACTTGGAGAAGAGTGTCGAGTGTCTGATGTCTGTTGTGTGATCAGTATTTCCCATGTGACACAGCCTTCTGTATGTGACTCGGGTCCTACTAGAGATGTAGCGCTCTCTGTATTCTTAGTCATAAGATATAAAATCTTTTACTTTTAGATGCACCCAAAAACGTAACCATTCAAGTGGAAGAGAGATCAAAAATCACAGAAGGTGACACTGTCCCTTTGTCATGTGCCAGTAGCAGTAACCCTGAAGCCACCTACAAATGGTACAAGAGAGACAAAGGTCAAGTTCAGGATTATAATTCCAAGGATGGGATTCTGCTCTTCCAAAATATTTCACAAAGTGATTCCGGGTTCTATAGCTGCACGGCAACAAACTATCTGGGAAACCGAAGTTCAGAGGCAGTGGAGATATCTGTTCAATGTAAGAAGTTATTGATCTAGAGGGGTTTCTGTTATCAATTTCATTGCTTGACAAATTCAGTTGGGTTGCTTTTACATATATGGGCTAGAACCTTCTTGCAACCTTTCTTCTCACATAATGATTGTCATACAGCATGGTCCATCACAGCCCAAATGGTTAGATAGAGATCGAGACAGAGAGAGACTAACAATATAATAAATCAAGAAGATAATGAGTAAAACATTTTAAAATCTATTTAAGTTCATTATTCAGCAGCGTTTAGAGTTGCACTGAAATTAAAGTCAAAACACCATTAGAAAGTTAATTTTTCACAAAGTCCACGAGTTCCCAATTATCTACAAAGCTACTTGTTATCGTTTTGCAAATGCTGTTAACCCACTTCATCCCTGTCAAGCCCATTTCCTCTTCAAAGTATACAGAGAGTTACTGAGGACAGTGCAATGGCAGTAATGCTATTCCAAGGCTCAAAATCCATGAAAGATGAAAAACAAACTGAAATTATTAGTTTATGAAGTCACTTAAACACACTAGAAAACTCTCTGGCTCAGAAGGAAAAATGATCTGTTAAGCCTGGGAAAAAAATACTTTCCAGAGCTGCAAGTAAACCAAGTCAACCGGTACAATGTACAAGTGAGCAACTGGCCAACAAGAGTTTACACTTCAGATCCTCAAC
Organism: Mobula hypostoma; assembly: GCF_963921235.1. Lineage (NCBI taxonomy): Eukaryota > Metazoa > Chordata > Chondrichthyes > Myliobatiformes > Myliobatidae > Mobula > Mobula hypostoma. The sequence goes on along the minus strand of NC_086103.1, from coordinate 81,983,688 downwards.
ATTTCAGCAGATCTCTAAGTAGCAATGGAATGTCCCAGACTTGAAACATTTACACTTTCTCTTTTTCTACTGATGCTACCAGACCTGCTGAATGTTACCAGCAATTTCTGTTTTTATTATAAATTTCCAGCATCTGCTGTTTTAAATTTTCGTTGATTTTACACCAGTGATGTTAGGGGTACGACCAAACCAGGAAGAATGCAAGTTACTGCTAGCCCTGAAGACTCTGCACTCATGCTATTCAATCGGATTCAAAATTGTTAACTGCTTGCAGGGAACAGAATTGCCAAGTGCTAAGTTTACCGGGGAGGGCTGAGCAGTGGAGCTTGAATTACTGCTAAGTTTACTGGTGGAGGTGAACGGTTATTTATTTATACAGTATGGTTACACCAGGGCTGAGAGCAGACACCCTGAGGTCAAAGCTTTCTTGGGGGTGTTACAATGAGATGTTGGGGGTGTACCCAAGTGAGGACACAGATTGGAGGTAACATTAACAGAAGCGTATTTTATTAATAGTTGCCAGGAAGCCTGGAGAGGGAGGATTAGATGCTTACATGGATGTAAACGTTGGACAACAAACCAGAGGAACCTGGACTTGGACTTGGCCATGGAGCCTGGACTACAACACGGAACCTGGACTTGGACTCGACTTGGACTCGAACTTGACTTGACTTGGATTCGGAGCCTGGACTCGGACTTGACTTGGGCACAGAGCCTGGACTTGCACTTTACTTGGATTCAGAACCTGGACTCGGACTTGACTTGGACACGGAGCCTGGACTCAGGCTTGACTTGGACTCGAAGCCTGGACTTGGACTTGGACATGGGAAGACAACATCAAACAAAGATAGCCAATACGTATCTTACCTCGGAGTAGCGACAAAACCAAACAACGACAGACAATTCATATCTTGACATGGGGTAGCACATGAAGCGGCAAACGGCTGGCAATCACTTAACCGAACATGAAGAGACAGGATTCCCGTATCAACCCCAGGCACTGAAGCCACTTAGAATCCACTATTCTCGGCAGTCCCGGAGCATGTATTGTCGCACGGGCTGCGGTGTGTTGGTCCAGACCCGGGCAGATGTAAGCTGGAGTCTTTATGCTGCCGGTTCCAATGAGGATCAGGTCCCCTAACCAAGGAGCCCGGTAGAACATGGGGAAAAGGTAATTAACTGAAATAAGGAGTCAACGGACCGGACTGTGACAGGGGGCAGTTTTTGAGAGCAAATCTCCATTCTTGAAATGTTCAAGGGACAAAGTATTTGCAAAGCTGACATCCAGAGGAAATTCTCATTGAGATCTGATCCCTACAGCAGGCAGGGATCTGAACATGATGTCATTGCCGGGGTGTGCCAATGATAGATGTGAGGTCACGGAGACCCTGACCTGATCCTTCAGGAATATTCCAGTCATTGCCAGCTGATGGATGACACCTGTCACAGGCAGCAACTGCTAGAGCCTACCCGTGTAAATAAGACCAGTAGACCATAAGATATAGGAGTAGAAGTAGGGCATTCAGCCCATCGAGTCTGCTTTACTATTCCATCATTGGCTGATCCAATTCTTCCAGTCATCCCCACTCCCCTGCCTTCTCCCCTTTCCCTTTGATACCCTGACTAATCAAGAACCTATCTGGAAGTGGAATGCCAACATTGCATTCACCTTCTTCACCACTAACTGAACCTGAAGGTTAACCTTTAGGATATCCTGCACAAGGAATCCCAAATCCCTTTGCATCTCTGCATTTTGAATTCCCTCCCCATCCAAATAATAGACTGGCCATATATTTCTTCCACCAAAGTGCATGACCAACACTTTCTAATATTGTATTTCTTTTTCCACTTCACTTCTTTGCCCATTCCCCTCTACTATCTAAGTCTCTTTGTCCATGTAGTCAGAAGTTCTCATCACTGAGCCAAATTGTTAATTGTGGTTTTCTCTCTCCACTGATGTCACCCAACTTGCTGAATGTTTCTAGCATTGGGGGGCTTCATTTCAGTTTGTGAGGTGGTGCACATCTTCTAACCCATGTGCTCCTAATGCTATCAGTATCATCTCAAATGTTCTTTTTCTACTTTGAATGCTCCTGGACCAGAGCCTTCAGATATCAATGGTGATTTGTGTCAGCTAGAGTCTGAAAAAGTCTATAAAAATTCTTGCTTTTCTATCCATTTCATAAACTCCTCTCATGGCTGAGCTCAGAAATGTTTGGCATGTGGTCAACACGGTCTGTCCATTATATCTGAATGAGTGAAATTAGGCTCTCAAAAGATGTACGCTGTCTGTATCACCAGTCCTCAAACATGAAATCTATTCACTTTCAGATGCACCCAAAAATGTAAACTTTAAAATGGAGAACAGATCAGAGATCAAAGAGGGTGACGAGGTCTCTTTGTCATGTGCTGGTAACAGTAACCCTGAAGCCACATACAGCTGGTACAAGAGGGACAAAGGTCAAGTTCAGGATTATAATTCCAATGATGGCATTCTGTTCTTCCAAAGTATTTCACAAAGCAATGCTGGATTGTACAGTTGCGTAGCAACAAACTACCTTGGAAGCCAGAGCTCAGAGGCTGTGGAGATACTTGTTCAATGTGAGAAATTACTGCTTTTGAGCATTTTCTGCATCTAATTTCATCCTATTTTAAAGTATAAGCTGACTAAAACATTCCTGCATTCCTTGATCTCAACTACCTGTTCTCCTTGCTTCCCATTCTACAGATTCCACAGATCACTGCAGAAGACAGACAGACAGACAGAGAGTGAGAGAGAGAGAGAGAGGAAGAAAAAGGCAAAGGATACAGGGGAATGATAATGGAGAGAGAGAGAGACATAGAAACAGAGACAGAAAGAGCGAGACAGAGGGAATAACAGAGAGCAACAAACAGAGGTAGACAAACAGAATATCCAAAACCTTTTCAAAATACTAATGCCTTTCTGTATTGAGTTTCATCTATATGCAAGTCATTAGACTTTACTCATAGACAACTGAAAGACTGGATGAACCTGAAACAGGAAGAATAAAAGAAGTCTGCTTGAACTGTACAGTGTACAGCTAGGAGAGTGGCCAAAGGGATCACAACAGATCGATTAAATCAGCAGCAGAAAAGGAAATGCTGGAAACACTCAGCAGATCAGCAGTGTCAGAATATTTTGTTCTGGGTTCTCAGATAACAGATGAAGGATACTGAACCTCAAGTTCACACTTTTTCTCACAAACAAGAGAAAATCTGCAGACGTTGGATATCCAAGCAACACACACAAAATGCTGGAGGAACTCAGCAGACCAGGCAGCGTTTACGGAAAAGAGCGGAGTTGGACCGAGCCCTTCATCAGGACTGGAGAAAAAAAGATGGGGAGTCAGAGTAAGAAGGTGTGGGAGGAGAGGAAGAAACCTATGACCTCTTCTACTGACGCAATGAGGCCACTCTCAGATCTTTGGGGCAACACCTTATATTCTGTCTGTGTAGACCCCAACCTGATGGCGTGAACATCAATTTCTCAAACTTCCAGTAAACCCCCCCCTTCTCCTTCACCATTCCCCATTTTCATTTCTCTCTCTCACCTTATCCCCTTACTTGCCTATCTCCTCCCTCTGGTTCTCCTCCGCCTTTTCTTTCTTCCATGGCTTTCTGTCCTCTCCTATCAGACTCCCCCTTCTCTAGCCCTGTATCTCTTTCACCAATCAACTTTCCAGCTCTTTACTTCACCGTCACCACCCCCCAACTCCTAGTTCACCCATTACCTTGTGGTTCTTCCTCCCTCCACTTCTTACTCTGACTCCTCATCTTTTTTTCTTCAGTTCCAATAAAGAGCCTCTGTCCAAAACATCAACTGTACTTTTTTTCCATAGATGCTGCCAGGTCTGCAGAGTTCCTCCAACATTCTGTGTATATTTCATGCAGTTCCTCATGTCTTTATTTCAGATTTCTAATATCATTTACTCCCACATCAGCAGTGTTAGCGATATCAACATAACAGAGAGAAATTCAAGTTGCTGTCATACGTTAAGACTTTGCACACCTGCACTTTAGTGGCATTCATAGTTACTTTCAACTTGCTGGGAACAGTGTTATGAAAGGTCTTATGACACTGAGAAGGACTTAATAGTGTAGCTACAATTACAACTGTGACTTACTCTCGTGGAGGTGAATCCTGTAACATAAAACAAAGGAGGTTTATTCCCACCAGACCTCCACTATAACCAGAACTGACAGCAGAGGGTCCAAGGCAAAGTCCATTTCACAATTAAATCTCCTTGCTTGAAATGTCCAAGAGACAGAATATCCCAAGGTTGACATATTTCAACTGGAAGTTATCTCTGAGATTTGCTCCAGCCATGGAGTCCTTGCTGGCTACAGAGGTGAGATCACAGAAGCACTGATTTCCTTTACTTCAGGATCATTCTACTACTGGGCTGATGGATGCACCCTTAACAGATTTCAACCCACCTTTGCATACACTTGCTAGAATCTGCCTGTCACCATGGAGTCAGGATAGAGTTGAGAACTACCACTTGGCCCTCTGTTAGTTTGCTTGTTTAATTAAGCAACTTTGTTTGTTAGCTTAAATAGACAGGTATCCTTGAGTATCTTAGAGAGTGATTGTTGGATAATACTGATGCTGAGCATTTGTCCAACCTTCAGAACATGAAGCAGAATGACTTCAACGTCTCCCCAGATCAACATCACCAAACACAAAAGTTAGTGAAGTGAGTCCCTAATTGTGCTGTTTCCCCTCCACAGGTGTTTCCTAACTTGCTGAGTGTATTTTTCCCAATTCTGAATTTTATTTCAGTTTTCTAACATTGTTGGTGCACTCCTTCCACCAGTTACACAGGACTTTGGTGTACACCTGATCGACGGCCTCACTAACCTCACTACCATCCCAAGTAGTCCTTCTCCACTTTGAATTGTCAGAAATTCCAGGAATCAGTGGGAAAGTTGCATTTATTTTTCAAGAGATTTTGAGAATATCCTTTTCTCTTATGCTTTTGGTAAACTATTCTGTGAGAGGAGTCAGTATAGAGTGTCTTAACTTGGGAGTTAGGCATGTGATCATTGTTAATTGCCTTATATAACAGATGAACTGGAGACTCAAGTTCTCTGTATCATAAGTTATAACTCATAATATTATTTTTACTTACAGATGCACCCAGAAACACAACCATTTATGTAGAATACAGAACAGAAATGGATATTAAAGAGGGTGACAACATCTCTTTGCTTTGCTCCAGTCGCAGCTATCCTGAAGCTACTTACACCTGGCACAGGAGAAACAAAGATAATAGCCATATAATAAATCTTAATAGTACAAGAGGGACCCTGGTCTTTCACAGTATTTCAAGAAGCAATTCTGGATTGTATACCTGCACAGCCTCAAATTATTTGGGAAAGCAGACTTCAGAGGACTGGAAGATTTCTGTTCAATGTAGGTAATCCTTTGGGTTTTATGTTAATTTTATCCCCTAACCTGTTGCACGTCAATGTATAAGGTGAAGATATTCTTATTTTCTAACATCTGTTCAATATACATCCTTATCCATATATTCTTTTACCTAACTTCCCTCACACTCTTCAATGTTTCAATTGTTCAATTTAATATCAGAGATTGTATACAGTATGAAACCTGAAATTCTTATTGTACTGTATAATATAGGACTACTTTATGTTGTTGCTTGCATTATTAGGCACGTATTGATCTGTATGCGTGTGTTCAGTTTGGTTTCAGTCGGTAAAGGAACCTGTTAACTTAGCTCCCATCTCCAGCGTTTTTATTTATAGCTTCGTTGTGTAACCCGGCCGCATACACAACAAATTGGCAACGAGGTTAATGAACCTACATCGTATCGGAACGTTGTGTTTTAATTGATAACGACACTTGGAAGAAGAGCACAAGGTACGAGTCAAGGCAGAGCGAGGCTGCGAGTCTGAAAGGAAACAGAAGCACAGCCAGAGGTCGGGAACGTCGGGAGACCAAGAGACACAGTCGGAGCCACAGCACATCCAGCCGAGACCACAGCCGACACTGACCCCCCAGGGGCTGAGGGTGTGCCTGCCCCAGAAGAGAGATAAAAAGGAGCAACACACACATCTAGACGGAGTGCGTTCATGGCAATAGCAAAATGGACACGTGATTGAAAAATGAAAATAAGGGGAGAATGGGGTTTAATTAACATAACAAAGATGGTGATGATTGGAACCATTACAGCATTTGATAGTGGCATTGAAGACTGGGCAATTTACATTGAAAGAGTGGAGTTATATTGTGAGGCTAATGGTGTTAATGATAAAAAGAAAGCCAGCATCTTACTCAGTATTATGGGAGCAACAGCATACGGGCTGCTACGGACCTTGTTAAGCTCTCAAAAGCTAGCTGACAAAATATTCAAGCAAATAGTAGACACCCTCCAACAGCACTTAATCCCCAAACCACTGGTCATAGCTGAAAGAATTAAATTCCACAAACGGAATCAGAGTGAAAATGAAAGCATTTCTGAATATTGTGCTGAATTGCACAAATTAGCAGAACATTGTTAATTTGGAGCTGGTCTATCGGGCACATTGAGGGACGGGTTAGTGTGTGGCATGCACTGTGAAACCACACAGAAGAAGCTCCTGTGTGAAAAAGACCTTACATTCGAGAAAGTGCTACACATCTTAATATCAATGGAAACAGTGGAACGGGGTGCTTCCAAGATACAACAAAAACCTCTGGAATATGCTACGAATAAAATGTCACTGAACAGAAATGAAGGAAAGAAATGTTACCATTCTGGGAACAGGTCACATGACCCTGATGATTGTTGGTTTAAAGAAAAAGAATGCAGAAACTGTGTCAAACAGGGCCACATTGGCAGAGTATGCAAAGCTAGTAAACAGCAGAAAAAGGACAGAATACAGAGAAACAAGAAACCCCAGAAAGGAAAATACAACAATGTGCACAAAATGAAAGAAGGCAATTCTGATGAAAACAATTCAGGTGAAAGAGAATTGTCTTGTCTGCAACTTCACAGCATGAAAGAGACAGATGATCAAAGAGTAATATGGATCACTCCACAAGAGTGAGACTGAAAATGGAGTTGGATACAGGCTCAGCTTTAAGAGTGATCTTTGTACACGACTACCAAATGACTGTTTTCGCACATACCTCCGAAACAAACAAAACTTCTACTAAAAACTTACACAGGACAGAAAGTGCATCCCAAAGGCAAAATTAAAGTGACAGTGACCTATGGAGATAAAACACAGCAACTGAACCTGTATGTACTGAAAAATGGAGGACCACCATTGCAGGGACATGAATGGCTCAGGAAAATCCAGCTGGATTAGCAGACCATCAAGGCACTAGATGTGTCAACAAAGGAGGGCAGCTCAGTGGGGAAGATGTCCGCAGCTCTCCTCTCACCCAATGTTGACTATTACAATGACAAGGAGGAGCTAGACAGCGTCAACAGGGAGACAGGTATTGCCAATAAGCAGGATGATGAAGACTACCTGGAAGTAAGAGAGCAGATGTACCAGGAGAAATTGACATCTCTCAAAAGACAGCTACCGCAGTTACAGGAAGGCACGTTGCAGGAGTATCAGAAAAGGATGAAGAAACTAGATCAACAATACAAGGAAAGAATACAAAATGCAGAGCTTTTTCTGCAACTGGAGACAGAACAAATGGAAAGGAATTACATTAAAGAGAAGAAAGCAGCAGTGAAGGAATTTGAAGATAAAAAGATTGAGTTAGAAGAAGAGAAAAAGATGATTGAGAATGAGAGGCTAACAATGGAAATCACAGGAGATTCTATGGAGGTAAAGCCAGTAATGACTAGGAAACTAAGGAGGAGACCTAATGACCCTGTTCCAATTACAGACAACAGATGAAAACCTGCACCTGCGCAGTTAATTTACTTGTTAACAGATGAACAGATAATGTAAGATCCGCAAACTCTCAATAAGCTTAAATCTCCGAAAAGACCAACATCTCCGTCTTCTCCTGAGCAATTTCCTTGGGAAAGATCCATGAAAATTGGTCATCCCTTAAAAGCTCTTGGATAAAATCAATTCCATTCAAACAGAACAGCCTTTGCACAAGGTAGATCTTGAACCAATCATTTCCTTCATCGAGAACCATATACTTAATCCTTTGCAGGGAAGTTTCTTTTGGACGTACATATTTTGAATCTTCAGCCAATGTGCCTTGTTTTGCACAAAGAAGTTGGGAAACAGCATCAAAACAGAGGTGAATTCTGGCAACAAACTGTAAGGTTTCTATTGTTGTATTTTCACACTTGTGCTGTATGTGCATCTGAAGGAATCCTCCCTCTTGAGCCAGGTAGGTATGCAATCTTCTCTTGCACTGTGCACAACTGGGATTTTTCATACATAGAATCCTCCAAACATTTCAGAAACAGTGCATAGAGTTCAGTCTCATTTTCTTGACCAAGATTTGTTTATTTTGAACTTCAGACAGATAGCACTGCAGGTAATCCTTATTTCAGCAAAACTGTGCTTTAACAGCAGCTTAAGAACAATGGAATGAACAACAGGATTTCGATCAACTGCTTCTTCAAATGGTAAAAGATTACTGGTAAAGTACTGATCTTTCTGTGAGTCATTGGATTGCCCTGACTTTTGAATAAATAGCAGAGACAGCTGATCACCAACCACTTCTTTTGGAAACCAAAGCTACAAAAAATGCATCACATCTCTTGTGAAATATGACTAATTTTGCTACAGCTTCAATTATTTCTTCTGTTACCGCTGGTACATAATCATCACCTAGAGAAGTAGGGCACAGTGGGCAGTGTTCCCCCCCAGAGACTTGAGTTATAAATGGGTCTTAGACCAAAAGTAAAAAAAAAGGCTTGTTATAATCTGATATTATTACATTATTTTGTTATAATTTGATATTTTTAAGTTACTAAGTAAACAATTGGTAGGCATTTGTAAGTTAAGGGTAAACATATTTGTTTAGTGTACTGCCCCAGTTAAAAAAAACAGTTGATACACTATTAAAATAAAAGGGGAGGAGTGTACTGTACAATATGGGACTACTTTATGTTGTAGGGACATGTGAGTGGCAACTGAGCATCAGATCTTTTTATAGAAACATAGAAACATAGAAAATAGGTGCAGGAGTAGGCCATTCGGCCCTTCGAGCCTGCACCGCCATTGATTATGATCATGGCTGATCATCCAACTCAGAATCCCACCCCAGCCTTCCCTCCATACCCCCTGACCCCTGTAGCCACAAGGGCCATATCTAACTCCCTCTTAAACATAGCCAATGAACTGGCCTCAACAGTTTCCTGTGGCAGGGAATTCCACAGATTCACCACTCTCTGTGTGAAGAAGTTTTTCCTAATCTCGGTCCTAAAAGGCTTCCCCTCTATCCTCAAACTGTGACCCCTCGTTCTGGACTTCCCCAACATCGGGAACAATCTTCCTGCATCTAGCCTGTCCAATCCCTTTAGGATCTTATACGTTTCAATCAGATCCCCCCTCAATCTTCTAAATTCCAACGAGTACAAGCCCAGTTCATCCAGTCTTTCTTCATATGAAAGTCCTGCCATCCCAGGAATCAATCTGGTGAACCTTCTTTGTACTCCCTCTATGGCAAAGATGTCTTTCCTCAGATTAGGGGACCAAAACTGCACACAATATGTCTTTCCTCAGATTAGGGGACCAAAACTGCACACAATATATCAAAATAAACTTCATTCATAATAAAAATATTTACAAAAATAAATTGTGCAATGCCCTTTCATTCTTACACTCAAAGATAATGCACTAAGTAGTGCTCTGTTACATTTCTTAAAAGTGGTATCACCGTTGCCACTTATGTGAGCCCCTGGGTGGTACTCTACTACAATAATTGAGGGGCTTCGCATCCAACCCAGCTCCTCGCTGTCGAGTAGTGGAAGAACCCTTACCTCCACAGAGTCCTTGCCATGACTCCACAAAGGTTGTGGGACCAGAGATCCCAGAGCCCCAGTAGCCATCAGGGCCATGACAGCTTGTTGCTGGTCTTCAGCTACTTTAAATGTCCAGTATGATAAAGTAATTAAAACAAAAATTGTTGATAGGTAAAGTTGCTTTTTAATCACTAGAAATTAATTGAAAACATTAAGTAAAATAATTACTTTTCTGTGCTTACATTTCCACTCAAGTTCAGTATCCAATTAAAATGAGTGCTCTTGTGCTTCATCCACAAACTATGCCCCAGCCCCTCTGAAATCAGCAGTGGCATCAGACCTAACAGATGCATTGTACAGCACAGATGTGGAAATCTAAACCAGCTAAACCATGTACTGCCACCAGCTGACAGTTTGCTCAAAAATGGTGCCTGAGAAGCCATACAATCTAACCTAATGTTGCAGCCTTCAACCAAAAGGACAGTAGATCAGGCATATCTTCTTAGGACTGTGCAGAAAGTGGGCCCTTTCACTTCGTAAAATGATATTGGAATCAAATTTGATGATGTAGTTTGGAGCCTGAAATTATCTGCACAACACATTGCAAGCTTTTTCTTACTGTTTAGCACGCATGACATCCTGTTGAAGTTGCACCAACTTTGCAGCTCGTTTTTTTTAATACAAGCTATTGCTTCTGACGTACCCTTCCTGATGAAGGGTCTCACCCTGAAACTTCAACTGTTTACTCATTTCTATGGACGCTGTCTGGCCTGTTGAGTTACTTTGACTTCCAGCATCTGCAGATCTTCTCTCGTTTGTTTTTACACTACCCCAGAATGCACTACATTCATTGTGCCATCCTGCTATTTTGTGCATCTCATGACATTTATTGTTGGATTTATGAATATCAAGTATACTATTCACTCTGAGAGCTTCAAGCAAACAAGGAATTTAATTGAACACTAATGTGCGTGATAATGAACTCATCTAATTTTATCAAATAATCTGCAAACACACAGACACATATTTATCAGTTGGATCAGCTATATGAGAATATAATGAACTAAAATCTTGTGACTTTGAGTTTAACAGGCTGTACGAAAATGAACCTGCCACCTATAATCCTAATTTCTTCTTGCAGACAAACCTACTCAAGTAAACCTGACCCAAGATGGGATGAGTTTTCACTGTATAACTGAAGCCAATCCTCCAGCAAGAATTTCCTGGAACAACACAGAGACTGCTGTGGAAGTGCAAAATGGCTCTTGGACCATCAGCATTCTGACTCTGCAAACAATGACAAGTGGTTGTGTTTCATGCCAAGCTCAGAATAAACTTGGCGTTATACGCTCAGAGGAGCACTGTTTCAAGTCAACACTGGGTATGTAGCTATATGTGAAATTATTGATAAGGCTAAGTCAATAGGAGGGAAAAAAATCTACTAACAAAATTCTAAAGACAACTAGACTACGGAAGAATGCTATTAATTAACCTTGTTTCCGTAACTATTAGTACCCCTGCCTAACAAAAAAAAAATTCACTTTCGCAACTTGGAAGGTATTTTTTAAGGAAATATATTTTAGATTTTCCTGTGAAGAGGAAGTCCATCTGACAGCTTCCATTGAACAGAGTTCCTCAGATAGTTTTCAATAGGTGATGGTCAAGAGAACAATGATTTGTCATAGAATACTATACTTTCTTCTGTTTCATTTTGTCTACTTAGCTCTTGATTTCTTAGAATTCTTGATTATTCCATGCTTCTAACTTCTTTCATTTATCAATAATTAATATTTTAATGATGGAACAAATCATGAAATTTGTTGGACATCACATTCTTCAGCATCAGCTTTGAGCAATTTGAGTTGTATCACAGTAATATTTCACAGAGGACCTTCAGTTCGTAGGGATATTAATTTATGTAGACCCAAAACATTACAGACACGGGAATCTAGAGAAAAAAATCTGTTAAAAGCATTCAGAAGGTTGAGCAACATCTGTGGGTGGAAAGGAATTATGCACATTGATGTGAAATATCAGAATCAGAATCATAGAAACATAGAAACATAGAAAATAGGTGCAGGAGTAGGCCATTCGGCCCTTCAAGCCTGCACGGCCATTTATTATGATCATGGCTGATCATCCAACTCAGAACCCTGCACCAGCCTTCCCTCCATACCCCCTGATCCCTGTAGCCACAAGGGCCATATCTAACTCCCTCTTAAATATAGCCAATGAACTGGCCTCAACTGTTTCCTGTGGCAGAAAATTCCACAGATTCACCACTCTCTGTGTGAAGAAGTTTTTCCTAATCTCAGTACTAAAAGGCTTCCCCTTTATCCTCAAACTGTGACCCCTCGTTCTGGACTTCCCCAACATGGGGAACAATCTTCCTGCATCCAGCCTGTCTAATCCCTTTAGGATTTTCTACGTTTCAATCAGATCCCCCCTCAATCTTCTAAATTCCAATGAGTACAAGCCTAGTTCATCCAGTCTTTCTTCATATGATAGTCCTGCCATCCCAAGAATCAATCTGGTGAACCTTCTTTGTACTCCCTCTATGGCAAGGATGTCTTTCCTCAGATTAGGGGACCAAAACTGCACACAATACTCCAGGTGTGGTCTCACCAAGGCCTTGTACAACTGCAGTAGTACCTCCCTGCTCCTGTACTCGAATCCTCTCGCTATAAATGCCAGCATACCATTCGCCTTTTTCACCGCCTGCTGTACCTGCATGCCCACTTTCAATGACTGGTGTATAATGACACCCAGGTCTCGTTGCACCTCCCCTTTTCCTAATCGGCCACCATTCAGATAATAATCTGTTTTCCTATTTTTGCCACCAAAGTGGATAACTTCACATTTATCCACATTAAATTGCATCCGCCATGAATTTGCCCACTCACTCAACCTATCCAAGTCACCCTGCATCCTCTTAGCATCCTCCTCACTGCTAACACTGCCGCCCAGCTTCGTGTCATCCGCAAACTTGGAGATGTTGCATTTAATTCCCTCATCCAAGTCATTAATATATATTGTAAACAACTGGGGTCCCAGCACTGAGCCTTGCGGTACCCCACTAGTCACTGCCTGCCATTCTGAAAAGGTCCCATTTATTCCCACTCTTTGCTTCCTGTCTGCTAACCAATTCTCTATCCACATCAATACCTTACCCCCAATACCATGTGCTTTAAGTTTGCACACTAATCTCCTGTGTGGGACCTTGTCAAAAGCCTTTTGAAAATCCAAATATACCACATCCACTGGTTCTCCCCTATCCACTCTACTAGTTACATCCTCAAAAAATTCTATGAAATTCATCAGACATGATTTTCCTTTCACAAATCCATGCTGACTTTGTCCGATGATTTCACCGCTTTCCAAATGTGCTGTTATCACATCTTTGATAACTGACTCCAGCAGTTTCCCCACCACCGACGTTAGGCTAACCGGTCTATAATTCCCTGGTTTCTCTCTCCTTCCTTTTTTAAAAAGTGAGGTTACATTAGCCACCCTCCAATCCTCAGGAACTAGTCCAGAATCTAACGAGTTTTGAAAAATTATCACTAATGCATCCACTATTTCTTGGGCTACCTCCTTAAGCACTCTGGGATGCAGACCATCTGGCCCTGGGGATTTATCTGCCTTTAATCCCTTCAATTTACCTAACACCGCTTCCCTACTAACGTGTATTTCGCTCAGTTCCTCCATCTCACTGGACCCTCTGTCCCCTACTATTTCTGGAAGATTATTTATGTCCTCCTTACTGAAGACAGAACCAAAGTAATTATTCAATTGGTCTGCCATGTCCTTGCTCCCCATAATCAATTCACTTGTTTCTGTCCATAGGGGACCTACATTTGTCTTTACCAGTCTTTTCCTTTTTACATATCTATAAAAGCTTTTACAGTCAGTTTTTATGTTCCCTGCCAGTTTTCTCTCATAATCTTTTTTCCCCTTCCTAATTAAGCCCTTTGTCCTCCTCTGCTGAACTCATGTTTAATATCATTGGCATAGGGCATGAAATGTGAATTAGAGTAAGTATATAAAATTATTAAATTATATAAGTAGTGCAAAAATAGAAATTAAAAAGTAGTGAGGTACTGTTCATGGGTGCAATGCACTTTCAGGAAATCAGATGGCAGAGGGGAAGAAGTTGTTCCTGAATTGTTGAGCGTTTTACTTTAGGCTTCTGCACCTCCTTCCTGACGGTAACAATGAGAACAAGGCATGACCTGGGTGATGGAGGAGGGGGGTCCATAATAATGGATGCCACCTTTTTAAGAGATGAAATTTATAATTTCATCTCCTCAAAGTTGCTGCTCAACCTGTTAAGTTCTGTTCAGTAGTCTGATATTAATTTATGAAACAGTGTACTGAAGTGCATAGAGGAGGAGGATCAGGGTGGAACTACAGGGTGTCATTTGCTACACTCACAACACGCTGGAGGAACTCAGCAGGTCGGGCAGCATCCATGGAAACGATGAGTCAACGTTACGGGCCAGAACCCTGCGTGGCAACCAGGAGATCCTGTCTGTTGTGGCGGACGGAGTGGAGGTACTCGACAAAGCGGTCCCCCAATCTGCGTCGGGTTTCACCGATGTAGAGGAGGCCGCACCAGGAGCACCGGATGCAATAGATGACACCAACAGACTCACAAGTGAAGTGTTGCCTCACCTGGAAGGACTGTTTGTGGCCCTGAATGGTGGCAAGAGAGGAGGTGTAGCACTTATGTTTACAGGGATAAGTGCTGGGTGGGAGATCCGTGGGGAGGGACGTGTGGATCAGGGAGTCGCGGAGGGAACAATCCCTGTGGAAAGTAGAGAGGGGTGGAGAGGGAAAGATGTGCTTAGTGGTGGGGTCCTGTTGAAGGTGGCAGAAGTTGCGGAGGATAATGTGCTGGATCCGGAGGGTGGTGGGGTGGTAGGTGAGGACAAGGGGAACTCTGTCCCTGTTGTGGTGGCAGGAGGATGGGGTGAGGGCCAAAGTGCGGGAAATGGAGGAGATGTGGGTGAGGGAATCATTGATGATGGCAGAAGGGAAACCACAATCCTTAAAAAAAGAGGACATTGGAGATCCAAACAACACACATCGAAGTTGCTGGTGAACGCAGCAGGTCAGGCAGCATCTCTAGGAAGAGGTACAGTCGACGTTTCAGGCCGGGACCCTTCACCAGTCCTGACGAAGGGTCCCGGCCTGAAATGTAGACTGTACCTCTTCCTAGCGATGCTGCCTGACCTGCTGTGTTCACCAGCACCTTTGATGTGTGTTGTTTGAATTTCCAGCATCTGCAGAATTCCTCGTGAGGACATTGGAGATGCCCTGGAACGGAAAGCCTCATTCTAGGAGCAGATGCGGTGGAGACAGAGGAACTGGGAATAGGGAATGGCATTTTTGCATATGGCAGGGTGGGAAGAGGTACAGTCGAGGTAGTTATGAGAGTCAGTAGGCTTGTAAAAGATGTCAGTGGACAATCTGTCTCCAGAGATGGAGACCGGGAGGTTGAGAAAGGGGAGGGAAGTGTCCGAGATAGACCAAGTGAATTTGAGGGCTGGGTGGAAGTTTGAAGTAAAGTCAATGAAATTGACGAGCTCAGCATGGGTGCCGGAAGCAGCAGCAATGTAGTCATCAATGTAGCAAAGGAAAATTTGGAGAGCAGTACCAGAATAGGTTTGGAGCACAGAGTGTTCCACATAACCAAAGAAGAGGCAGGCATAGCTGGGGCCCATGCGAGTGCCCATAGCTACACCCTTGGTCTGAAGAAAGTGGGAAGAGCCAAAAGAGAAGTTATTAAGTGTGAGTACCAGTTCCGCCAACCGGGGGAGGGTAGTGGTGGGCCCCAAACAGTCCTTCCAGGTGAGGCAACACTCACTTGTGAGTCTGTTGGGGTCATCTATTGCATCTGGTGCTCCCGGTGCAGCCTCCTCTATATCGGTGAAACCCAACACAGATTGGGGGACCGCTTCGTCGAGCACCTCTGCTCCGCCCGCCAAAACAGACAGGATCTCCCAGTAGCCACCCACTTCAACTCTGCTTCCCACTCCCATTCAGATATGTCCATACATGGCCTCACCTACTGCCATGATGAGGCTAAACTCGGGTTGGAGTAGCAATACCTCATATACCGTCTAGGTAGTCTCCAGCCCCTTGGTATGAACATAGAATTCTCCAACTTCCGGTAATTCCCTCCCCCTCCCTTCCCCTATCCCTATTTCACTCTGCCCCCTCCCTCAGCTGCCTATCACCCCTCTCATCGTTCCGCCTCCTTCTACTACCCATTGTGTTTTCCCCTATTCCTTCTTCACCTTTCCTGCCTATCACCTCCTTGCTTCCCCTCCCCCACCCCTTTATCTTTCCCCTTACTGGTTTTTCACCTGGAACCTACCAGCCTTCTCCTTCCCACCCTCCCCCCACCTTCTTTATAGGGCCTCTGCCCCTTCCCTCTTCAGTCCTGACAAAGAGTTCCGGCCCGAAACGTTGACTGATTGTTTCTATGGATGCTGCCCCACCTGCTGAGTTCCTCCAGCATGTTGTGAGTGTTGCTTTGACTCCAGCATCTGCAGAGTATTTTGTGTTTAGGGTGTCATTTACACTGATATTATCAGAAGACCTTTGGGTCTGTTTCTTACACTTCTGCAATGATGAAAGTTTAAAAGTATGAATTTTAGATGAAAGAGCAGCAACTACATTTTTAAACAGTTTGCTTTATGCCAGTCAGCCAATCTTCTGTCCATGCTTCTATCCAATCTTCTATTCCATCCTATTGTCTCTGCCTGCTCCTGCCTCACTGAACCATATCCTCATACCTCAACTTCATTCTATCCCCCTTGGTTCAGTCCATTCCCACCTACATCCACAACATATCCCATGCTCTCAGTCTCCTCACTAACTTTCAATTTCCTGATCCTGACTGCCTCATTTTCAGTCCAGTCCGTATACACTTCTACCACCGTGCACCCCCCCCCCATCAAGAAGGCCTTAATAAGTCCCCACTTCTTCCTCAATAAAAGAACCAAACAGTTCCCCTCCAACACTACTGTCTGGCAGAACTGTCCTGACACTCAACAAACGTTCCTTTGGCTCCTCCCACAATCTCCAGAGGCAAAGAGTGCCAATGGGCCCCAGCTACGCTGTATTTTGTTGGCTACATAGAATAGTCCATGTTCCAAGCCTTCCTTGGTAATACTCCCCTAATCTTCCTCTGCTACATTGACGACTGCATTGGTGCTGCTTCATGCACCCACACTGAGCTCATCAATTTCATCGACTTTGCCTCCAACTTCCACCCTGCCTTTGAATTCACTTGGTCCATTTCTAACCCAACCTTCCCTTTTCTCAATCTCCCTGTCTCTATCTCTGGAGTCAAGCTACCAACCAACATCTTTTATAAGCCTACCAATTCCCATGGTTACCTTAACTATATCTCTTCCCAATGTGTCTCCTGTAAAAATGCTATTCCCTTTTCTCTGTTCCTTCATCTCCACTGCCTCTGTTCCCAGGATGCAGCTTTCCTTTCCAGGACATCAGAGATGTCCTCCTTCTTTAAAGAATGGGGTTTCCATTCCTCCAAAATTGATGCTGCCCTCACCCGCAAAACTGATGCTGCCCTCCTCCATTTCCTAAATATCCACACTCACCCCATAATCCTGCAGCCTTAACAGTGATAGAGTTCCTCTTGTCCTTACCTACCACCCCATGAGCTTCCAAATCCAACATATCATTCTCCACAGTTTCCGCCACCTCCAAAAGATCCTACCACCAAATACATCTTTACCTAACCACGCCCCACAACCCCGCTTTCTGCAGGGATCGCTCTCTCCATTGTTCCCTTGTCCATTCATCCCTCCCCACTGATCTCCCTCCTGGCACTTATCTCTGCAAGCAGCTACTCATGGCCATTCACCTCCTTCCTCACCTCCATTCGGGGCCCCAAACAGTCCTTCCAGGTGAAGCAGCATTTCACCTGTGAACCTGCTGGGGTCACTTATTGTGTCCTGTGCTCCTAATGCAGCCTCCTCTACATTAGTGTGACCTGATATAAATTGGGGGACACAGCATCGAGCACCTCCACTCTATCAGCAAGAAGTGGAACTTCCCGGTGGCCAAACATTTTATTCCCATTCCAACATGTCAGTCCATGGCCTCCTCTTTTGCCACTATAGGGCCACCCTCAGGATGGAGCAGAAACACCTTATATTCCGACTAGGTATGCTTCCAACCTGATGGCATGAATATCAATTCTGCTTCCAGTATAAAAAAAGTTCCCTTGCTCTCCCGTCTTCTTCTTCTTCTATTCACCACTCTGGCCTCTTACCTCTTCTCACCTACTCCTGGGTCCGCTCTTCCTATCACCTACCCTATCGTCCCCTCCTCCTTCCCTTTCTCCTCTGGTCCACTCTTCCCTCCTATCAGATTCCTTCTTTTCCAGCCCTTTACCTTTCCTACCCACCTGGCTTCACCTAGCACCTTCCAGCTGTCCTTCTTCCCTTGCTCCCATCTTCCTACTCTGACATCTTCCCCATTCATTTCCAGTCCTGAAGGAGGGTCTCAGCCCAAAACAGCGAGTGTTTATTTGTTTCCATTGATGCTACCTGACATGCTGAGTTCTTCCAGTGGGTATATGCTCTCTCTTTCCTTTTATACACCCTTGGAATTCCCTTGTCAGCCACGCTTGCTTTATCCTCCCTTTAGAATACTCATTCAATAAGTGCAATAGTATAGGGGATAGAATTAAGAGCAGTCTACATTCAGCAAGGTAGGAGTGGGGAGCAGAAAGGATATGGAACTGGTGAGAGGGAGAAGGCAGCTTCAGTAGAGTTAAAGACAGTTGCTTATATGGAGGAGAAGTAGCAACATGCATTGTTTGAACCTAAAGTTCAATGTGAACACAAATTTACTGAATCACTTAACATTCAGTAAGGTGGGGAAGCAAATGCAACAGCAGGTTTTCTGCACTATTATGGCAACAAATATTGAAGTATGTTTCGTTGGCTGATGCAGGTGCCATCTTACCAACAGTCATTGCAGGATCCATAGTCGCTACACTTCTCCTGTTTGCCATTTGGCTCTGGAGACAAAAGAAATATTTGTTCAGAGGTAAGTTCCCTGCTACCATTTGCTAATTGTTGGAATAATTCACCACAGGAGGAAGCCAGTGAGTCTATTAGGTCTATACTTGCTCCACAAAGGAGTTACCCCCTCACCTGTCTCTGTTGCTGTTCATTCACCTCCTTCTTTCTTATCACCTCAGATCTTGGTGCCCTAATCTATCTAATTCAATTTTAGTAAATTTATTCCATAACAATTTATCTTTTTCTCCAGATATTTCTTTCTCACACCTTGATGGGACTAATTCTAGTTCAGCTGGTCCAGATCATGCTGCAAGTTTTGAATGTCTTTGTTGCTATCCACTATATCCTCAGTCTTGGTGTCATCTGCAAATCTGCTGATCCAGTTTTCCACATTATCATCCTGATCATTGAAATAGATGACAAACAACAATGGACTCAGCGTTGATCCCTGAGGCACACGACTAGTCACAGGCCTCCAGTCAGAGAAGCAATTGTCTACAACCATTCTTTGCCTTCCAGAGGACACTTTTTGTTCCTTGCTATCCTTTTGCTCTTAATATCTCTGTAGAAGCCCTTAGGATTCTTCTTCGCCTTATGTGCTTCAGCAACCTCATGTCCTTTTTTAGCCCTCCTCATTTCTTTCTTAAGTGTTCACTTGCATTTCTTATATAACCTAAGTACCTCATTTGTTCCTGCCTGCCTATACCTGCTCTGTACCTCCTTCTTTTTCTTAACCAGGGTAACAATATCTCTTGCAAACAAAGGTTCCCTAAACCTGTTATCCTTGTCTTTTATTCTTACAGGAACATACAAAATTTGTACTCTCAAAGTTTCACTTTTGAAGGCCCCCCACTTACCATGTACGCCTTTGCCAGAAAACAACCTGTCCCAATCTACACTTGCTAGATTCCTTCTGATACCATGAAAATTGGCCTTTCTCGAATTTAATCCAAGGACCAGATCTATTCTTTTCCAAAATGGTTTTGAATATAATAGCATTGTGATCATTAGTTGCAAAGCATTCCCCTACACAAACTTCTGTCACCTGACCTGTCTTTTTCCTTAATGGGAGATCTAGTATTGCACTCTCTCTAGTTTGGACTTCTATGTAACGATTATGGAAACTTTCCTGAACACATTTGACATACTCTTTCCCATTGACCTCTTTTATAGTATGGGAGTCTCTGTCGATATGTGGAAAGTTAAAATCACCTACTATCTCAGCTTTATATTTCAAAGTTCAAAGTTTCTTGCAACAGTCTATGATCTATCCACAAATTTGCTTTTCTAAATTCTGCAGGCTGTTGAGTGGTCTATACTATAGTCCTATTATTATGGTCATACCTTTCTTCTTCCTCAATTCTACCCAACAAGCCTCATTAGATGAGCTCTCCATTCTGTCCTGACGGAGCACTGCCAGGATATTTTCCCTGACTAGTAATTCCACCTGTCCCACATTAAGCCCTTCTGTTCTATCATGTCTAAAACAACAGAACGCCAGAACATTCCTCCTGCAACCAAGTCTCAGTAATGGCTACAATGTCATAATTCCACATAGTGATCCATGCCCTAAGCTCATCCACCTTTCCTGCAGTACTCTTTGCATTGAAATATGTGCAGCTCAGAACATTAGTCCCACCAAGCTCAACCTTTTTATTCCTAACCCTGTATGTAGGCTTAAGGATATCTTTCTCTACAACCACTCCACAATCTATTCTGGTTCTCTGGCTTCCAATCCCCTGCAATTCTAGTTTAAACAGCACTAGCAAACCTTCCCGCCAGGGTATTGGTCCCCCTCCTGCTGAGGTGCAAACCATCCTTTCTGCACAGGTACCACCTTCTGTGGAAGGGAGCCCAATAATCCAAAAATCTGAAGCTCTCCCTCATGCATGTTGAAAATTGTATGATCTTCCTATTTGTGGCCTTACTAGCACAAGCCACGTGTAGAAATCCTGAGATCACAGCCTTGGGGTTTCTGTCACTGGGGGAGGTAACAAACTATCCACAAATGTCATTCTCGTCCACAGAACCTCCTCTCTCTTCCTCTAACTAATGAATCCCCTATTGCTACAGCTCGGCTTTCCTTCTGAGCCACAGAGCCAGATTTAGTGCCAGAGACCTGACTGCTGTAGCTTTCCTCTGCTAGGTCATTCCCCCCTCCATATCAGTATACCTATAGTTGTGGGGAAATAGCCATAGGGGTACTCTGCACTGTGTGCCTATTCTCTTTTCCCCTTCTGACACGTCACTTAGTTACCTGTGTCCTGCAGCTTGGACGTAATTACCTCCCTGTATGTCCTGTCTATCACCCCCTCAGCCCCCTGAATGATGGAGAGATCATTCCGTTCCAGCTGCAACTCATGCAGGTCTGTCAGAAACTGAAGCTGGATGCACTTCTTGCAAGTGTAGTCATCAGGGACACTGGATGTCTCACTGCCTTCCCACATACCTCAGGAGAAGCATTCCAGTATCCTGACTGGCTCTTCCACTGCTCTAAATGTGTAATAAGAAAGAATGAAAGACTAAATAACAAAAAAAATCTACCTTCTGCCTATGCCTCTTCTCGCTGGAGCCTCAACTTCCCACTCCAACACAGGCCCATGCACACAATGGCCACTCCACTTAAACCTAACTTCTTTATATTGGTTCTTGCCAACTGCCTAATTATAAACAATCCAATGTCTCCTCAGGAATTGTTGATCACAAAATGTGTGACTGCCCCCACTCACTTCTTTTAAACTCTCTCTCCCTCTATGCAATCTAATAACTCCCCAGGACTGTGGCACATAAAATATGTCATTAAAATGATATAGAATTATATTATGTGACAAAATGTGTTGTATTATCTGCAGGGGTATGATAATAAATGTACCAACAAACTGGATAAATTAAAAGAGAGAACAGTATACTAGTGAGTGGGAGGGGATAGAGTCCCACATCACCTAGTGAGCCAGAGGCCAAACGATTGGAAATTCCATTTGAATTATTAGAGTTTTACTCTAATTTCAAAATGTTATCATAAAAATGTAAGAGAACTAATTATGCAAAGCAAGATTTCATTAATTATTCAAGGTCAGATCATTTCAACGTTGGCTGTGGAATAAGTGTGCAGGAGTCTGGGGAGAAATTCACTTCCATGGAACCATTTTCTTCACTGAGACATCATACAGAATTTTGTTTTAAGCTGTATCACCCAGTGACCTTAGAGCCTTTTTACTAACCACTGGAGTTACCACCTCAACCACAAGGTGTGAGACTTGAACCCCTGACTTTCAGTCAAAAATAAAAGTTTGCCATGGCTTACAGATCTTTCTCTTTTTTTCATCCCCAGGTAAAAATCTGGAATGTGATTCTCAACCTGTCATCCACATGGAGATGCAGGATCTGACAGAGGTTAGTGAAGTTGTTGCTCCTCTGATGAAATGTGTTCTTGCAGGAGACTGTTTGTAGAAGGGCTAAACTGACTAGCAAATGGCTTTCAATCCAGGTAAATGCATATTGGGTAGAGTTTATAGAATGGGAGGGCCCTGGGGAATATGATGGAAGAGAGGAACCTCTGAGTTAAAGTGAATAGTTTGCCAAAAGTGGCATCAGACTTTGATAGGGTGGTGAAGAAGGTATTTGGCATGTTGGCCTTGATCATTGAGAACAATGAATATAGTAATGGAAGTTATGTTGCACTTGATTCTCTGTAGAACACAATCATGAGGATCCCACTTGCACTTGGCCTTCCCAATGGCCTTTGTTCCTCCTACTGTTTAAACAGTACTTTCATCTGATTCAAAAGCTGGAATTTTAATCCTTGCCATCAATTAAAGACAGCAGATAGAGTTGCTTCCTCACAGCTCTAGGGACCTGTATTCAATCCTGGCCTCGTGTCATCTGTGTGTTCTTCGTGTGATGGTGTGGACCTTCAACCACATCCCAATGATGGCTTCTGTAAATTACTATTCTGTGTAAGTTAATAGTTAAAAAGAATCTAAAAGGAGTTGATGCATATGTGAGCAAGAGAGTAAGATGAAGGGGTCCAGGTGAATTAGCAGAGCGAGAGTAAGACAAGTGGGATTGCTACACTGTGCTGAACAAGTATCATAAAGTCATAGTCATACATCATGTAAACAGGCTCTATGGCTCAAATCATTTGTGCTGACTGTGTTGTCTGGTGAGCTTGTCCATTTGCCTTCATTTGCCCCATAGTCCTCTACATCTCTCCTATCTATGTACTTATCTAATTCACTTTTAACTGTTACTAATATGCCCACCTCACCCGCTACAATATTTCTGGCAGCTTAATCCAAATACGCTCTGCATTTTATGTGAAGAAGCTGTACCTGATGGCTTTCTTCAATGTCTCATCTCTGATCTTAAACTACACCCTCCAGTTTTTCGCATTCTCTCTCTGGGGTAAAAAATACTATGTGTCTTCACCCTGTCTGTGTCCCTCATCATTTTATATACCCCTATCAAATCATTCATCAATCTCCTACAATCCAGGGAATAAAACTACACAGCCTTTCCTTCTGACTCAGAGCCCCAAGTCCAGGCAACATCCTGGTAAATATTTTTTGCACTTTTTCTAGTTTAGTAACTACTTTCCTATAACAAGATGACAAAACCTGTACTGAGCACTCCAGGTGCAGCCTCACCTATGTCTTATATTAAGTTATGCAACATAACTTTCCGATTTCTATATTCACTGTTCTGAAAGATGAAGGCAAACATATCAGGTAACTTGTTCACCACCTTATCTAACTGTGATGCAACCTTTAGCAAACTATGTACTTTAACTCTGAGGTTCCTCTCTTCCATAATACTCCCCAGGGCCCTCCCATTCTACCCTGGCTTTATATTCCAATGTCCATTTACCTGGATTAAAAGTGATTTGCTAGTCCTCAGACCACATACCTAATTAATCAAGATCCTCTTTATTTTCCCATAACCTTCCACACTATCTACAACACCACCTATTTTAGTACCATCCACAAAATTATTAACCATGCTTTATACACTCACATCCAAACCATATATAAAAATTAGAAACAAATTAGACCACTGTCCCTTGTAGCACACTACTAGATACAGGTCTCCAGTCTGAGAAACAACCCTCAACCATCACCCTCTGCTTCCTACCTCTGAGCCAAATATGAATTCAATCTGCTATATCACCCTGGGTTGAGCCTTCCAGAGTAGCCAAAGTACCTTGTCAAAGGTGGGTGCGGTAGTTAATTAAATAACCAGGTTGGTAATCTGGAGGACTGCACCAACAGTCCAGAGTCCTGAATTTATATCCCACAACGCCAGTTATGTCTCCCATGATTTACAATGGGGAAATTTTCTGTTGGATCATTCAACAGGCTACATGCCACAAATTTCCTGAACCCATTCATATTGAATGGGAAGTGTATGGCTATATGGAAAAAATTGGTTAAAATAAACTTTTTAATTATTTGTGTTTTTAACGTTTTAGTTAAGTTGGCATGTTTTATGTTAATTCTGTTTCCTATTCTTTCAATAGTTTAATAACTTAAAAGCTCTGGTAATTGTCCATTTTAGTGACAGTGAGGACTATATGAGCCTTTGACAGTTGAGAAAAATGGAGAGGGGTTTGGTTGGATGTCAAGGGTTTCCAGAGTTTCATGGAAAGGTTTTGTTTCTAACTCTTATTGCATTGATTGAGGTCATTTTGCTGCCGCGAGCTTCCTGCTGTCTTCAGAACCAACAGAGGCATAAGAGATGGTAAGTTTGAGGGGAATAGGGAAAACAGATAGTAGTTGTATGTGACGAGACCCTCTCAGAAAAATACAGGCCCTTGCTTTGAAAATTGCATGAGTGCTTTAAAATGTTGCCCTTATCTCATTTGCAGATCACACAAACGAGTAATTCTGTCATTAGTGGTGTGTACGACAACTTGTTTATGTCGAAAAGAGGGGAAAGGAAATGGAAATTTTCTAGGAAAAACTCTGGAAATTCCTTGCACTATGCTTCCCTACAATTTGTCTATAAGCATAAGGGCCGAAAAGCAGCAAGACCCAACTCAGAACAAGCCGAACTTGGTGATGCACAGGTAACTTCCTTTCCATGTATCTCAAGGAATACCTCACTAGAATCATATCATAGAGATTGTCAAGTCTAGCATGGGACATAAGGCTATGGGCTATCTCCACCTCAAGCCGCCATCATCTCTGTTCATTCCAATCTCACTGATTAATGTTGTTATCTTATACATATCTATGACACTTGCTTCAAATGCTTGATGTGATGGTGGAAAACATATCTTGACCAATCAAGGAAAAATGAATTCTCCTGAATTCCTCATTGATTTTTTGTGATGGTTACCTCAAATATATCATTGCAAAATATGGACTTCAGCATAGCTGAGAGCTTCTTCTCAGCAGCTTCTTTATGAAATCTTACCTTGAGGTCATCCATGTGGATTTTTAAAATTTTCTTATCATTGAAAACTGGTTTCATCTTTAAAATTCTTTTTAGTGCATCTATTTTTGTATCACATGGATAGTAATAGTGCATAGTGCCCTAGATGTTTTCCCTTCAAAGTTCTAGATTAGATGGTATTGCACTACATTTGAAATGTGGTGGCACCTTTTTTTGCATTTTTATGGTTTTGTTTGTCAACTTTGTTACATTGTCACATACCCCGTGACTGGTTAAAGAACCAGCAGAAATGGAAAACACCTTGGAGTCCAGTATTGCTATTAACTAATGGTATTTATTAGTTACTACACAATATAGTAATATAAATGCAGATAAATCAAATGGGTTATCAATGAATATATGTATATATATATATAAGTGTGGAAATATATGAAAATCAATATTCTTCAAGTCTAGGGGTAAATAGATAGTCTTACGATGATGAGTAAAGTTCAGTTTAGTTTGTGGTATTGAGTTAAGTAGTGATGGAAAGAGAGAGAGGGAGAGATTTGAGTCTTCAGGTGAGCTGACACCGTCGATCTTCCTGTTGCCCTCTGAAATCCTTTAGAAGTCACCGACTGTGACCACAGACTGTTCTTCTGTGGTGGAATTATCAACCCAGGCAAGGGATGCACACACAAACAACTCCCCTCCGGTCACTCCCTTTTCACACTGCGAGAGCCACTGATCGATCCTCCAAAACCCACTTTTTCTGTGGGCACAACAAAGCTCATTCAGTGTCCAAAACCATGTGTCTGTCCGTTTATCATCTGACCTTCTACTTATCTCACCGTGCCGAATACTAACTGTCCATCAAACAGCTCCTCCCCCTCTCTCTCTGTAAGAGTACAGAAGCTGAAACCAGTGCCCTTCTAAAAATGTAAACATGCTGCAGAAAACCCATAGCATCATCCAAAGTTGTCTTCATCTCTCTCTCTCTCTTAAATACAAGATGTCGGTGTCAAATAACTCTCTCTCTCTCTTCTGAACCACTTATATTAGCTCAATAGCTACAACCGCTCAGTGAAAGTGGCTGCCCAGGTTGATAGGGTGGTTAAAAAGGCATATGGCATTCTTGCCTTTATTAGTCAAGGCAGTGAGGTCAAAATTCAGGAAGTTATTTTGCAGCATTATATAGCTCTAGTTAGGGCACATCTGGAGTATCGCATACATTTCTGGTTTCTGACATTGAGGCTATGGAAGTGCAGAAGAGATTTACCAGGATACCAGCTAGATTAGAAGGCATATGCTATAACAAGATGT
The DNA here is from genome assembly GCF_963921235.1 of Mobula hypostoma. NCBI lineage: Eukaryota > Metazoa > Chordata > Chondrichthyes > Myliobatiformes > Myliobatidae > Mobula > Mobula hypostoma. The sequence continues at coordinate 81,957,008 of NC_086103.1, read as the reverse complement.
TGCCCCACATAAAGCCATGATGGCCTAATTAGGACAGTTTTCCAAATGCTCATAAACCTCTCCCTAACAATTCTCTCTAGTAACCTTCTTACCACTAATGTGAGACTTGGTGGTCTATAGTTTCCTAGATTATCCTGGTTCTCTTCTTGAACAATGGAGCAATGTAGCTACTTACCAGTCCTCTGGGACCTCACCTGTGCCTAGAGAGGACACAGTAATCTCATTTCTTGCCCCTCTCAATAACCTGTAGTATATCCAATCAGGCCTTGGAGACTTATCCTAAGTGATCCTTAAGAAACCCAACATCGCATTTCTGTTACTTTTCCTTCTTTCTTTATTTCTGATATTTCATTGTTTGATAGGTTTTTTAAACAGAAGTAATTTCTTAATAGATAGATAGATATACTTTATTGATCCCGAGGGAAATTTAGGTTCGTTACAGCCGCACCAACCAAGAATAGAGCGTAAATATAGCAATACAAAAAACCCTAACAAACAAACAACAAAATGCAAACTATGCCAGATGGAAAATAAGTCCAAGACCTGTCTATTGGCTCAGGGTGTCTGATCCTCCACGGGAGGAGCTGCACGTTCGATGGCCACAGGCAGGAACGATCTCCCGTGCCACCAAGTGTTGTATCACGGTGGAATGTGGCCGAAGTCCAACAGTAAAAAGTTCAATATCCGGTGTACAAACACGTTCCTCGATTGTAATATGACCCGGATTGCACCATCTGTTGTTAACCAGAACAGTAAGCATCCAACTCCTTCACGCTTACCACTCTCAGTGCACTTCCGGTCAGCCGGAACGGTATTACCCACCGAACTCCTCTTCTCCATAAGTCTCTGTTGTCTCGACCCGGTCCTCTTTCCTCGACCTTGTGATCCCCCGCTGCACCCTCTGTGTGTTTTCCTCCAGATTTCAGCAGGGGTGTCTGCCGCTCTGCTCGCTAAACCGGCCGGCATTAACTGGTCCCATGAATACACAACGCGACTTTGCTTCTGTCCCGCGTGTCGGGATGTAACTCTCTCTACCAGCATGTTAGAGAGGGTGCAGCTTTGACATGTTCCCGTGAAAAAAAATACAAAAAATAACGTAAGTTGAAAAGTAAGAAGAAGAAAGTAAGAATAGATCGGAACAGCTGTACCAGGCTGCATGTGCGACTGGCGTATGCGCACTAAGCACTAAGAACTATTGATCAACATTTTAAATATATACCTTTTGATTATAGAGGCAATGCTAATTCATTTCACATTCAATTGATTACGTCTTCCATGGCTTCTCTCCGAATTCTATGTGGAGATACCTGGTGGCCCTACCTTAGATTTGGCCACAGTTCCTGGCCTCCCACTCCTCCATATGGTATGGACCTCTCCAATATTTTATCCTCCACCAGATCCACACCTTCAACTGCCGATTCTTCGCCTTCTTGGGTCCAGTAAAGATGGGGAATGGCATAAGAAAGGTTGGGGACCCCCAGATCAGAAGTTCACCTGTCTCCAAACCGCAGATCCCACCACCTCCAACTCCGGTTCTGATGGCCCTCGATGCCACCAGACCACTGTCCCTGTTGCCTCTTGCTCAGTCCTCAATCCAATAGAACGCCCCCACTCCACGGATCTCACCGACTGCAATCCCAGCTCCAATGGCTCTGAACGGTTCCAGGTTGGTGATACAATTATCACCAACCTTAGTTCCAACAACCGGAACATACCAAGACCCCAGATTCCACCACCACTAGTGACAGTTCCTATGACCTGGATGTCTTCAGACTGCAAATTGTGTGGCCTCTAACTCCAGCTCCAGCCTGGACCTCAACTGTCAGCACTTCCAAGATGAGTCTTTACTTGCTGCTGCTGGGTCCCCAGGATCCCCTTCCTCCACCATCAATCTCCAACTCCAGGTTTCTCAGGTTCCACCATCCTTTGGTCCTTGGAGCCTCCATCTTTTTCTCACCCCACTTCCCTGAACACCCAACCCTCCTTTTCTCTCTGGCACCACCAACTCTCTTCCTCCCTCTGACCCCAGCTCTACTCCTTGCCATGTCTTCACTATTCCCTCTGAACTTCCCGAGCTCTTCTTCTGTCACCTCTGTCTCCTAGCCCACTTCTTTGACAAGGTTTCCCCATCATGCACTTCTGACCCCTTCTCCCATCTCCAACCCTCCTCTGCTCCGGTCCTTTTCATCTCAAATAGCTGACTAGACATCAACCATATGGACTTCAGTACTCCTCTCTCCTTCTCAAACTTTAGTCCCTCCTAACACACTTCCCTCCACTCTGTCTGCAAATCCCAACCCCCGCAGACAAAAGGGTGCTGTTGTAGTGTGGTGGACTGACCTCTCCTTGCTGAGACTAGCTCGCAGCTCTCTGACACCTCTTCATACTTACCCCATGAAGAGGACTCCACTCCAGACTCTCAGAAAACTGGCCCCAACACCAACACTGACCTCATCAACTCTAGAGACCTCCCATCCGCTTCCACCAAGCATATACTTCCCTTAACCCACACTGCTTGCTTCTACCTCCTACACTAGGTCTACAAACCTGACTCTCCAGGTAGACCAATTGTCTCTGCCTGCTTTTGACCCACTGAACACGTGTCCTCATACTTCACCTCCATTCCATCCTGTTTGGTTCATCCCTTCCAACCTAACACACGCATCACTTCTCATGCTCCTGAACTCTTCAAGTACTTTCAATTCCCTGGCCTTTTCCACTTCATTTCATACCATTCATGCCCAGTCCTTGTACACTTCTGTCCCCCATCAAGAAAGCCTTAAAGCTCTACCCTTCTTTCTCAATAAAACTACTCACCAGTTCCATTCTACCACCACCCTCCTCCATCTGACAGAACTGGTCCTTGTCCTCAAACAATCTTTACTTTGGCTCCTCCCTCTTTCTCCAGACTCAAGCGGTAGCCATGGACACCTGCAATCGTTGGTTAAGTGGAACAGGCTAGTTTCCAAGACTTCCACGAAATGCTCCCCAAATCTTCCTCCTTATTAATGACTGCACTGGTGCTGCTTCATGCACCCATGTTGAGCTTGTAAATTTCATCAACTTTGCCTCTAACTTCTACCCTGCCCTTAAATTCACTTTGTCCATTTCTGACACCTTCCTCCCCTTTCTCAATGTCTCTGACTCCATCTCTGGAGACAAACTGTTGATCAACATCTTTTATAAACCTACCGATTCACATGGTTATCTTGACTATACATCATCCCACCCTGTCTCCTCAAAAATGCCATTCCCTTTTCTCAGTTCCTTCCTCTCTGCCACATCTGTTCTCAGGATGCTGCTTTCCTTTCCAGGACATCAGAGAAGTCCTCCTTTTCAAAGAACAGTGTTTCTCTTCCTCCACCGTTGATGCTGCCCTCACCCATATCTCCTCCACTTCCCATACATTGGCACTCACCCCATATTCCCGCTGCCTTAGCAGTGATAGAGTTCCTCTTGTCAAAACCTACCAATCCATGAGTCTCTGCATCCAACACATTATTCTCCACAGGTTCCATGATCTCCAAGGTGATCCTACCATCAAACTTATCCATACTTCCCCAACAACACCCCTTGCCTTCTCCACTTTCTGCAGGGATCACTCCCTCCATGATTCCCTTATTCCTTCATCTGTCCCGAATATTCTCCCTCCTGCCACTTATGCTTGCAAGTGGACAAAGTGCTACATCTGCCCATTCACCTCCTCACTAACCTCCATTCCGGGCTGCTGGCAGTCCTTCCAGGTGAGGCAACACTTCACCTGCAAATTTGCTGGGAGCGTATACTACATCCAATGCTCCTGATGTGGCCTCCTCTACATTGGTGAGACGCATTGTAAATTGGGGACCACTTCATCAGCACCTCTGCATCATCCGCCGCAAGTGGGACTTCTTGGTGGTCAACCATTTGAATTCCATTTCCCATTCCCATTCTGATATGTTGAGGCCACCCACAGGGTGATAGAGCAACACCTCATATTCCATCTGGGTAGTTTCTAACCTGACGGCATGAATATCAGTTTCTTCTTCTAGTTAAAAAAATCTCCTTCATCCCCTCCCCTTTTCTTCTTTTCCACTCTCTGACCCCTTACCTCTTCTCACCTGCCTATCACTTCCCCCTGATGCCTCACCTCCTTCCCTTTCTCATATGATCCACTCTCCTCTCCTATCAGATTCCTTCTTCTCCAGCCCTTTATCTTACCTACCCACCTGGATTCACCCATCACCTTCTGGTTATCCTCCTTCCCCTCCTACCAACTTTTTATTTTGCCATCTTCCCCCATCATTTCCAATCCTGAAGAAAGGTCTTGGCCCAAAGCATCAACTGTCTGTTCATATCCATAGATGCTACTGACCTGCTGAGTTGCTCCAGCATTTTGTGTGTGTTGTGTTAATTCACTTTGGCCAAAGTCACTGAGTGCATCTTTTTTTGGGATTTTGAATTTTCCATGTCAGAAATGTGGACAACTTGTCCTGCAGGGGAGAGGATGGTGTGCAAATGCTCAGATATATTTTATCTGCTTTTTGTATATAATAAGAATACAACAAAAATACAGTGTTGAAATTAACCATTTATTCAAAAATCAAGTCACTTCTGAAGGTAAGAATCTTGCTCATTTTGTGGTATGAGCTCTTTGCGTCTGTACTTGAAGCCAGATGGTGTTTGGTAATTTTGCTTCATATTATGTCTGATCCATGTTGTCAAAAATAGTTGGTGGCAGGTCCTCAGCTTCCAAGCCTGTGGATAAGTGTCCCTTACTGGAGACACAAGAGCTGCAGATGTTGGTGTACTTTATTGTCTTCCTGAGGGACAAACCAACACACCAAAATTCAACCTTGATTGTCAGGATCTAGAAAAAAAAGAAAGGAAATGAAGCTGGGCTTTATTTTATTTGATGTAATCTCTTCAATTGGTGAGCAAATCAGACCAGATGTATAGGCAATAAGAAGGAAGAAAAACATGTTAAAGCTGGGAGACAGAGGCGGGATTTCAGAGTTCTACCACTACCCTAAGTGCCAAGGTGAAGGAAGGGGTAAGGCAAATGAAGCAAGTCAGGAAGGGACTTCTTGGAAGTTTGTAGGGCTGTAAACCATTATAGAGATAAGAAAGAATAAGTCATGAATTAACCTGACCATGACGTTAGCAATTTAAAAGCTGAAGCTCAGCGCCAATTGGAGCTAATGATGATCCTGGGTATGGATGGAGACATTGTGGGTCAGATGAAGAGAGCAGAGTCATTGATGATAAAGTGGGTGTGGAAAAAATGTTTGTGTTACAAGGGGGCGCTCGTAGCAGACCCAAATGCAAGACACAGACACTGAAGTACTAGGAACAGGACTAGGTTTATCAAGATCTCAAGCTGAGTAAGGAAGAAATGACACTGGACATTGACACAGGCTCTGGACGAGACTAGGATTCAGGGCCTGAACTAGGACTTGGGCTAGAAGCACGGGACCCGGATGGGGAACTGGGAATGAGGAGCCTGGACTAGGAACACGGAACTCCAGAACTAAAGCCTGGACAAGGACCCGGAACCTGGGCCTTGGTTGGGACTCGGAACCTGGATCTTGACTCGGAACCAGAACCCGAGTCTAGGCTAGGACTCAGGACTAGGATCTTGGCAAGGACAAGACGTGGCTACAGGACGGGAAGAGGTACCCCAGCACAGGACGGGGAATCTCCAGCATCAGGGCTGGGCGAGGAACCGGAACTAGATGAGGACACGAAGCTCAGACTTGGACAGGGCTGAAACACAGTGCTTGGACTTGGTCTTGGAACACAGGAACTCAGAGCCTTGGATGCGGACTGGACGTTCAGAGCCTTGGAAGAGGTACTCCAGGGCAGAATGTGGCTCTTGGACTAGGTTTGGCTCGGCTCTTGGACTCGTCTTGGTTTCGGAGCCCGGACTCTTCCTTGGAGCACAAGACCAGGACCCTTTCGAGGACGCAGGGCTGGGACCCTTTCTAGGACGCAGGGCCGGGATAACTGCCGAGGACGCTTGCCAAGGCAAACTGACGAGGGACTCTTGGACTGGACGAGGCACATAGACAGGACGAGAACATGAAGCCTTGACTTGGACAGGACTGGAACACGGTGCCTGGAACTTGGAACACAGGACACAGGACACAGAGCCGGGACTCCTCCTTGGGAACAGGACCTAGGGCCGGGACTCTTCTTTGACTGGACACTAATCACAGGGACACAAAGAGATAGTTTTAAACTCAACGATAGATAGTTCCTTATTTTGGCGTGGCAAAGCTCCGGTCTCACTCCAGTAGTTGAACTTGACGGGGATGCAGGCGAGGCTTCAGAAGGAAGGGGAAGGGAACAGTCCAGCAGGGAATCCTTGGTTTGAGAGGTACTTATGTGCAAGCCTGAAACGAGAATCAGGTGCCTCAATTAAGGCACCCAATGGAACAAAGGAAAACATGGAATGAGGCATTAACAGACCAGACCATGAACCAGAATGCAGACTTCATGGACCAGACCATGACAGTTTCCTATAGTGGGAATGTTTAAGACCAGAGGACACAGCCTCAAAATAGAGATGCACCCCTTTAGAACTGAGTTGAGGTGAACTTTTTTAACCAGAGAGTGATGCATCTGCAGAATTCGTTGCCACAGGCAGCTGTGGAGGCCAAGCGTTTATGTGCTTTTAAGGCAGAGGTTGATAGATTGTTGATTGGTTAGGGTATAAAGAGATACGGGGGGTAACTCAGGAGGCTTGGTCTGACAGGAAAAATGGATCAGCCATGATGAAATGGCAGAGCAGACTTGATGGACCAAATGGCCTAATACTGCTCCTATATCTTATGATCTTATGATCTTAAATGCATAGTAAATCAATCAGGGGAGGCCAGTCAGGAGAAGAGTGGTTTAGTTGAATCTGAAGGTGTGGTACAATGTTTCAACAGCAGATGAACTGAGGAAAGGGCATCTTTAGTCAGCTTTTCACCTTAAAATGTAATACATTCCTTTCTGATTCATTTTGTCTTTCTCTTAGCAGGTGACTTCATCTTCTGATAGTACCGTGTATGAAAATATGGCAATGTTTAAGACCGGTAGAAAGAAGCCTGGAGTTGTTGGAGAAGAAAGCACCGTATATGCCTGCATCAAAACTGACAATCTACAAGACAATTAGCAATAAAATATGAACATTAGAACACAAAGAAGAGAAACAATGTTGGCCATTCAGCTTGGTCTGACATTCAATATGATTGACTGATCTTTAACCTCAGTTCCATTTTGCTCCACTAACTCCATATCTTTTCATTCCCTAATGTCTAATAATTTGACCCAAACACTGAAAAATCCCAATAAATAGTTTTGTCATAGGGGGAATACATCTTCAGAAATGAACCAGAACTATTTTAGTCATACTCCATCTCAAGATATTCTATATGTGATATTTTGACCCTTTCTCTATTCAAGAATTCCTTTTGATCCAGAAGTGACTCAAATAAAGCTGTTTTTATAGCCCTAATCCTTTGGCCTTTGTCAGGCATTATTCTTGAACCTCTGACGTCAATGGCATTCCCAGGTTTGGTGCTTAATTCCCAGGATACAGGTGCATGGTAGCAAAGGGACAAGTCAGTATGGAAATTATATGTGAGGGCTTTGGAGAAGATATTCTGACAGAACGGTTTGCCTTCTGTGGCTTAATGATTGTTTTGATATTGAGAATCATAAATAAGAGCCATGAAGGGATTACAATTCATCTGAGCCTCATGGACAAGAAGGTAAGTTGGGGATAGGGAGGGGGGAGTGGGAGAGGGAGGAGGAGAGGATTTGGAGAGAGGAGAGGAGAGAGAGAGACAGGAAAGAAGGAAAGAGAGATATAGTAAGTGAGAGATTGGGTGAGAAGAAAAGTTGGAGAGGCATTTCTAGGGAGAAAGGTGGAGCTTTGACAAAGAAATGGTGGAAGAGAAAGATGGGGAGGGAGAAAAAGATAGGGAGGGATAGAGAGCAAGACATGGGCTATAGATGGGGAGAGGAAAAGGGAGAGAAATATATAGGGAGAAAAGAGTGAGGGAGATGAGAGTATGAGAGCTCACAGAAGCAATGAGAAAGATAAACTGGGATAGGGAAAGAAAGTGAGAGAGAAAGAACCAAAGCAAGAGATAAAGTGAGGCAAAGAAAGAAAAAGACAGACAGTGGAAGATTGAATTATTGAACCTCTCTCTTCAGTTTAAGCACCAAACACCAAAGCTAACACAGAATAGCAGCAATAGTAGATCATGAACACGGTGCCCTCTCTTCACTGAAGCAGCACTAACACAGCAAGATCTTCAAATTGATATACAGGTTTTGTGCGACACCACTAAGGCCTTCATTTATTATCTATTACCAATTGTCTTTGAACCTAGAGTTTTTCAGTCTTTTAAGGGTTAACCATATTCTTGGGGACTCAGAACTAAAGATGACAGATGTCCTTCCTTGAAGTACTTTAATGAACCATATGAAACTTTATAATAATCCACTTAAGTTTTGTGGTGACAGACTGCCTTCTTATTCATGATTTATTTAATCAACTGAATTTAAACTTCCTATATGCTATGGGGAATCTTGAACTTGCACCTTTGAGTTAATGTGTTACTATATCATGAAGTAAATTAAACCTGCACTAACAAAAATATCTCCACACTAATATAACACTAACACAGAAATAACATCCTTGTAATCTCTAACATCTTCAGTCCCAATACCATAGTCACAACAGTTCTAACACAGGACAAGTGTGGTTCTAACACAAGACAAATCAAAGTAAACAGTACAATCTATCAGTAGTCCAGAGAGAGTCTACTTATTCAGTTATAGATCAAAAGTACTAGTGAACAATCTATGCATTGAAGTAGCAAAATGCATGTGTGGGTATTCCAGTTGGACTGTGGCTTCTGGATTGATTAAAAGCTCAAAATTCACTGGGATTTCGAGAATTTCAGGAATTCATTCATGTGTGAAAAATATGTCTTTGGCCAGTTATATTAAAATTACCCTTTCAATTTCATAGAGGGACTGGATCTGCCAGGAGACCAATGAAATGTCCTCTCATTTGATATCCTTGAGGAATTTCCAACCCTAACTCATCCACTCTCCACTCAGATGCTGAGGGGAGAGGAATAAAGAAAATGTAATTTCATCTCAGATTTCCAGTAGATTATCCCTGGGCTTCAGTTTAACCTTTTAGAAGAACTCTTTCCACCTACAAAACATATTTTGTAAAAAAAACATCCAAGAACTATTAAGATTTTTCCTTTATGCCATTGAATAGTTACACAGTATTGCATGGCAAAAAAAATGCAGCCTATTGACCCATTGCAGTTCTTATGCCCAAGAAATGCCTCCGCCAACCCATCTCTAGAAAACCTGGCACTGGGCCAAAGAGCTGTGCAGACTTTACCTGCACTGAAGGGCTGTTACACCCAATACTAATCAGTGAAAGATCAAAGGTGTGGGTGAGCAAATATATTGAATTATTGCTGTGCATGTATGGTTATATTACATTGCCAAGATATTTCATGGTCTGTTTCACATTTAAGTGATTTTTTAAAAAATTTCTATGAGTTCCCTTTCAATCTTCAACCCGCTTCAGCAAATATGCCTCAGTGGAAAAACAATGTGAAGCCACTGATGCCTCTTTGATAGCTCTGACATATGCCTTTCACTGATGCTTTCTGCAAAACAAAAAGTCAGGCTCCTCAGTCTTGATGTGAGAATCTGGCAAGGAGCTGCCACTGGTCAGACAATAATTGCCTTGACCCTAAATGCATGGGTTGGGACTCTTGTAAATGGGGAAGTGTTGCATATTTGTTGTAGTCTATTACTGCACAGTGTTATTAAATAGATGGCTTTTTTGTCTGTTACATGTAAATTAAATCCATTTATTTGAATTAAATTTAACCATCTTATTGGACAATCTTTTGCAAAATGCATACATGTTTGAAGGATGACAGCACACAGTTCATGCTAAAAAATGATATATCATTTGTATTTATAGAGCAGCTATCATGTCTTCAGGTTCCCCAAAAGTTCAATTAGGTATTTTGGAAATGCTTTCTTCTTAGGCAGTCACCCAAAATCAAGGTTAACTTGCTCCACTCTGATTTGAAGTATATTGAGTTGACTAATGAGACCAAAGTGGGATTGCAGACTCTTCTGCTGGAGCAGCAAGTGTCTGGTGTTGCAGGTAGGTGGATAGTTAGTGAGGTGGTGAGCTCCTTCCATCACTCATGTGTGGTTTCTGTGTGCTTCTGTTCTGAGGCCTTAAGGTTCTCAACACGTTCACAGATCCTCTTTCTCCACCTTAAGATGCTGGAGGATCCCTGAAGCCAATAGATTTATTGCTCTACTCAGGGAAGCTTTCAGCGCACAAAAATCAAAAAAAAAATTCTCCCTCTCTTGTAACCAAAAGATACAAAAATTTAAAAGCATCTAACACTAGACTCAAACTTTTGTACAGATCTCTCACATGCTAAGAGATTATTTTTTGAACTCTTGATCTCCCAGTCTTCCTCTTTGAGGAACTTGCTCTTTATTTGCCTACCTGCATCGCACTTTCTCTGTAACTACACACTATGTTCAGCTTTCTTTTTCTCTGTTTACTACCTATGGATGCCATGATCTACCTTGATGGTGTACAACCAAAGCGGTTTTTACTATATCACAGTATATGTGACAATAATAAATAAACTAGAATCAGGTTTATTAATCACTGACATGCTACAAAATTTGTTGTTTTGCAGCAGCTGTGCAATGCAAGACATCAAAGCCACTGTAAAATAAATAAATAGTGCTAAAGAGGGATCGCAAGGAAGTGTTACCTGCACAAAATGGTGGAGGAGCTCGTCTGGTTAGGCAGCATCTATGGAAATGAATAGTCAATGTATCATCAACACTGCAAAGGAAGGGGCATGAAGCCAAAATAAGGTGGTGTGGGCGGGAGGGGGGAGGAGGGAAAGGAGTACAAGCCAGATGATTGGTGAAGCCAGGTAGCTGGTGAAGGGGGGATGAAGAAAGAAATCAGGAGGTGCTAGGGGAGAAACATAAAGGGGAGAAGAAGGAATCACATAGAAAAAGAGAGTGAATCATGGAAGAAGGGAAAGGAGGAGGGGGGACATGATAAGCAGGTGAGGAGAAGAGAGAGGTAAGAGTGGGAATTTAAAGAAGAGGGATGGGAGACGGGGAAGAATTAGCAGAGGCGGAGAAATTGATGTTCATGCCATCAGTTTGGAAACTACCCAGACAGAATAGGAGGTGTTGCTCCTCCAACCTGAGAATGGCCTCACTGCGGCTGTAGAGAAGGATATGGATTGACATGTTAGAATGAGAATGGGGATGGAATTTAAACAACTGGCCACAAGGAAATCCTGCTTTTTGCAGACAGAGTGAAGGTGCTCAACAAAGCAGTCCCCCAGTCTACGTTCAGTCTCACCAACGTAGAGGAGGCCGCACCAGGGGCACCAGATGCAGTATACGACCCCAAAAGATACACAGCTGAAATGTTGCATAACCTGGAAGGACTGTTTGGAGCCCTGAATGAAGGTGAGGGAGGAGGTGAATGAGTAGATGTAGCAATTCTACTCCTTGCAGGGCTAAGTATCAGTAATGAGCTTAGTGGAGAGGGATGAATGGAGAAGATAATCACAGAGGGAGTGATCCCTATGGAAAGCAGAGAATGGTGGCAGGACAGGTCAAGATGTGATTGATGGTAGGATACCGAAGAAGATGGCTGAAGTTGCAGGATGCGAAGTCTCATATGGTGGTATAAGAGGGGAAGAGAAACTGAATCCCTGTTAAGGCAGCGGGAAGATAAGGTGAGCATGGATGCCTGGGAGATGGAGGAGATGCAGGTGAGGGCAACATCAATCATGGAGGATAGGATAGCCTGTTCGTTGAAGAAGGAGGACATCTCTGATATCCTGGAAAGGAAAGCCTCATCCTGGGAACAGATGTGGCAGAAGTGAAGGTACTGAGAAAAAGGAATGGCATTTTTACAGGAGATAGGGTGGGAAAAGTATAGTGAAGATATCCATGGGAGTAAGTAGGTTTATAGAAGATATCAGTAGACAATTTGGCTCCAGAGATGGAGACAGAGAGATCAAGAAAGGAGAGAGAGGTGTCAGAAATGGAGCAAGTGAATTTAAGGACAGTGTGGAAGTTCAAGGCAAATTTGATTAAATTGACAAGCTCAGCATGGATGAAGCAACACCGATGCAGCTATCAATGTAGCACAGAAAGAGTTGTGGAGCATTACCAGAGAATGCATAAAACATTTTCTTGGGATATGCGACCTCCTCTACATTAGAGAGATCCAACAAAGACTGGGGAACCACTTTATTGAGCACCTTCACTCCATTCACAAAAAGAAGTATTTTCCAGTGGCCAACCATTTTAATTCTAATCCCCACTCCCATTCCAACATATTGGTACTTAGCCTCCTGAATTGTCACAATAAGGCCACTCTCAGGTTGAAGGAGCAATGCCTCATTTTCCATTTGGGAAGCACCTAATCTGATGGCATGAACATCACCTTCTTGCTCGTAGTCCTTCCTCCCCCACCACCTACGATCTTATTCTGGTTTCTTCCCCCTTCCTTTCCAGTACTGATGAAGGGCTTGAAACGTCGAGTGTTCATTTCTATGGATACTGTTGAGGTCCTCCAACAATTTTGGGTGTTGCTCTGGATTTCTAGCATTTGCAGAATCTCATGTTTAACAAGACACTGTTCACGTGCTCATGGACCATTCAGAGATCTGATGGAAGAGGGCAAAAAACTTTTTCTAAAATGTTGAATGTGGGTCTTCAGGTATCTGAGAGTGGTATCCCCACTCTAATTTTCAAAATGAGAGTGTGGGGTCCTTAATGACAGATGCTGCCATCTTGAGGCAATGCTCTGGAATATTTCTTTGATGATGGGATGGGCTGTGACCATGGTAGAGATGGCTAAGATGTCCAGAGGATGGAAATTCTTCTTCTGCCTCTTGTGATCCAATGAACTGGAGGCTCTATACCAAGTGGTGATGCAACCAGTCAGAATGTAATTTTCATTGTAAGTCTATAGAAATTTGCATCAGTCTTTAGTGATATCCTCTAACTCCTAATCAAGGAGAGTTGCTGGTAAGCCTTATTTGTGATTGTATCAATGTGTTTGCCCACAATTGACTTTCTGATGTGTTGATGCCCAGGAACTTTAAGTCACTCACTCTTTCCACCTTTGACCAGTCAATAAGGACTGGTGTGCATTCTCCTGACTTCCCCTTCCTGAAGTCCACAATCAATTTGCTGATGCCGAATTTGAGGATGTTACTGCAATACCACTCTACCAGCTGATCTCTCTCACTCCTGTACACCAAATTGTTGCCATCTGAGATTCTGCCAATAACAGTTTTATAGATGGTGTTTGAGCTGTGCCTAGCATACAGTCATGTGTCTAGAGAGAATAGGCCATTGGACTAAACACACATCCTTAAGGTGTGCCTGTGTTGATTGTCAGTGAGGAAGAGATGTTTTAATACTGATCTGTGTTGATAACTCAAGGATCAAATGCAGATGGAGGTACAGAGGCCCATGTTTTGAGGGTCATTGACTAGTACTGAGAGAATGATAGTATTGAATGCCAAGCTGTATTTAATAAACAACAGCCTATCCTACATAACTAAGTTCAAGAATGGCTACTTCCCTTCAGCTCTTCAGTTCTTGAACCAATTGGTAAAATCCCAATAACTACAGTTTTGCCGCACTATGACCACATTGATCTCTTTGCACTAAAACTGACTTTGTTTTTTGCTTTGTTCTAATTGTGCTCCTTCTTTTAAAAATGGTGTATAAATTAGGTTTAATTTACTTGTAAATGCTGTTCATATGATGCTATGTACCTATGATGCTTCTGCAGGTAGATTTCTCATTTCACATGTGCTGACATATTCTTGGGCACTTGACAATAAAATTGACTTTGTCTTTGACTTTGAGCTTTGGGCACGTTGAATCATTTTTCTCTGTCCATATTTAAAACCCCTCCTACAGCAGGGTGTGGAATAGGATTTTGGTTTCAGGATGCTGGTTTTGAGTAAATCAATGTGCCATACCCAATATAACCAACTGAGACCAGCAGGATTTGCTGGCCTGGGAGAGGAGGCTGACATTAGTTTGCATATTCTTCCAGTGAATTTCGAGAACTTGGCAGAGAAAGAGCACGTAGCATTTTTCCAATGTAATGTGGTGCCTGCTTCAGGTCGCCCAGGCCTGAGAATCATAGAGTAGGGCAGAGATCACTGCTGCCCAGTATATTATGAGTCTAGTGCAAGTCTAAGGTCTAATACACCATTCCTCAATCAACCAGTGAAGCAATTTAGAATACCAGCAATGTCTGTTTTTACCAAGAGACGGCTCCAGAGAAAGGGAAAATGTCCATGAACTTCTATCATCTGAGAGCAACGTGCTGCAGCAGGGTCAGTGTACTGTACCTCAGTCATGTGGACGTCAAGTGCAAAGACAATCTCCTTGTATACTATAGGGAATGGGTCAATGATATGTAGCAACTTGGTCACTGAGCATGCAGAAAGCAAGCATTATCTGCACATTGCAGCTCCACCATTGCAGTTCTGTTCACCTTCTTGGTTCCAGAGTGTAACCACTGGAGGCAGAGTAGTTTCACATCATTTCTCCGCCCCCCCCCCCCCAGGAAGTTTGTTGGAAGTGAGCGGTAATGTTGGAATCCAATGATCAACTTCAGTTGTTCTAGGCTGGATGGTAGCTAAGAATTCTGCTTTTCATTTGAGGTTCTGATCTTCTGCCCAGTTAGTGCAGAAAAGGCTGCTAGTTCCCAAAAAAAAAATAGCTGGCACGCAATAGGGAAAGTCAGCTGGAGACAACACATGATGTAGGGGTGCAGTTACGAGTTCCATCTCCCATATTAGAGCTTTAGCCATTGATTTTATTCCCCAGATCAGCAATAAATCAGACTTTTCAGAGCAGACATATCTGCTCAGTCGCCATTGTCCCAGCCTCTCCCCTCAACAACTGGTGGTGTTATCCTGCCCTTGGGGATGAAATGTACTTTTCACTTGTTTGTAAGACAAACAAAAAATGTCAGCATACCAACGTGTGGTGAAATAATCTAACAGTGTGTAGGAGCACGAGTATTTTCTGAAAGGGAACAGTGTGTTTGTCCAGAAAGCAACAATTCCGCTTTCAGTAATACATTAGTTTAACACAACTGATGAGATCATCAGATAACCCCTTCTCTCCCCTGCAATAGAAAAACAAATCCATGCATGAAAGAAATGAAACTCACGGGGATCACCGCTCAGAGCCATCTCTTGTTAGTTTGTCGAAGAACCCTCAACTTGCAGTCACTGTGAAGATCAGGAAATGATTTTGGAGATCATATTGTCACTATCAGTGAGGGAGTAGTGAACACTGCTAATTGAGGTAGCCGGACAGAACAGACCGCAGTGTAAACTCTCAACGTCTCCCAGACTGCTCCTTCTCCAGGCAGAGGCAAGAAAATCATGGCCACAGGAGTGAAAATGTTTGGGAGATTTCTCTTATGGAATGTAAGAGTATGTGCAGACAGTAGAATATTGTACCACACATGTAGCTTTGTTTGTAGAGGGTGGTCTATTTCTCTTCGGGGATAGGATCTGCTGAGATTTGAGGAAACTCAGTGATTTGCATCCTTTGTAAAGCTGAAGGTAAAAGTTTTTAAATGAAGGCTGCATTACTAAGTTGCCAAGTAGGACCTCCTGCTAATTTTGGCATTGGTTAGTAGAATGCTGGCTAGATATCACACTCTTGAGAGTAAGACCATAAGATATAGGAGCAGAATTAGGTCATTCAGCCCATTAAGTCCACTCTGCCATTTCATCCTGGCTGATCTTGGATCCCATTCAGCTCCACACACCTGCCCTCTCACCATATCCCTTGATGCTTCAACTAATCAAGAAACTATCAACTTCTGCTTTGAATAAACCCTGGATTTGACCTCTGCCATATTCTGCGGCAGAACATTCCACAGATTCAAAAATTTTTGTCTAAAAAAATTCCTCCTTACTTCTGTTCTAAAAAGGTCGCCCCTCAATTTTGAGGCTGTGCCCTTTAGTACTGGATACCCCTGCCATAGGAAACATCCTTTCCACATTCACCCTATCTAGTCCTTTCAACATTCAGTAGGCTTTAATGAGATCCCCATGCATTCTTCTAAATTCCAGTGAGTACAGGCCCAAAATTGCCAAGCACTCTCCGTATGTTAACCCCTTCATTACTGGAATCATTCTTGTGAACCTTCTCTGGACTCTCTCCAATGACAATGACATCCTCTCTGAAATAAGGGGCCCAAAACTGTTGACAATACTCCAAGTGCAGCCTGACTACTTCTTATAAAGCTTCAGCATTATTTCCTTGTTTTTATATTCCATTCCCCTTCAAATAAATGTCTGCATTGTTGCACTTTATAAAATAAGTTGAAGGTGGATTTAAATTTGACAGATGCTAGTCAAATTCGACAATCTCCATTTCAGCACCACTGATCTAGACAATGGCGTGCAATCCAATTCACTTCCCTTACTATGCTCCCAGTACACACATGTCTATGAGGCAAAATTCTGTTCTAATTCCAGTTACAAGATTGCAGATGACACCATTGTAGTGGGAAGGATCTTAAATAATGGTGAGACAGAGTACAGGAAGGAGATAAAGAACCTAGTGGCATAGTATCAAGACAATAACTTCTCCCTCAACGTCAGCGAAATGAAAGCGTGGTCATTGACTTCTGTCAATGTACCAATGGTACTGAGGTAGACAAGGTTGAGAGCTTGAAGTTCCTAAATGCAAATATCATCAGCAATTTGTCCTGATCTAGCTGCATTGACATCATGGCCAAAAATGCACCACAATGCCTCCACTTCCTCAGAAGGCTAAACAAATTCAACAAAGACTCTAACTAATTTTAACAAATGTACTATAATAAAAAGCATCCTATATAATTGTATCAGAGCTATGTATGACAACTGCTCTGCCAAGTGTGCAAGTAAAAGTGAAGAGTTGTGAACAGAGCCCAGTCCATCACTCAACACAACCTCTCCTCCACTGATTCCTCCTACACTTGCTGCTGCCTTGGTAAAGCATAATCATAAACCCAGTCATTCATCCCAGTCATTCTCTCTTCTCGTCTATTCCATCGGACAAAGGGTACAAAATCTTAAAAAGCACGGACTACAGGGCTCAAGGACAGCTTGTCTCCTGTTGCTATCTGACTCTTGAACATTAAAAATGATTCAATCTTGTCATGGTCCTTGCACATTATTTTTATGCACTGTATCTTAGTACACGTGACCATAATAAACGCTGTGCATGTAAAATATAGCTGCGATCAGCAGGTTTCCTCAATTCGTTTCATCCCTTCTACCAGAGCAGACTCTCCACCTACCAATCTCAGAGACTCCTCAGTAACCTCATTCCAGACCCCAGTCTCTAGTACATGGCTGCCTGGCAAACACAGCCTCCTGTTTGTTTGTTTTCCTGCATGACATTCAGCCGACCAGTCATTTTGTCTTTGTTGAGCAGAAAATGGAAGATAACAATTGTAATTGTTTTATCATAAATCTCAATATGTATGTTTTCTTCTGCATCATAGTACATTGTCCCTGCTGCCCTAATATCTCTGTTGAACAGACTATCGTGCAATGCGATTTGCAAAGAGGTTGTTGTCGTGGTATTCTTTTGCAACCTTCAGCGACCAGATATTACCATTTTCAAGTGTAATTCCCAGGATGGATCTCCAGAATGATCCCTGCCTTAAGACCAAAAAAAACATAAAATATAGGAGCAGAATTAGGACATTTGGCCTATTGTCTGACCCACCATTCCATCATGGCTGATTTATATTCCCTCTCAACCTTCCTGTAACTTCCTGTAACTTTGGACACTCTTATTAATTAAGTTTATCAACCTCTGCTTTAAATACACCCAATGACTTAGTCTTCATAGCTGTCTGTGATAATGAGCTCCACAGATATACCACCCTCTGGCTAAAGAAATTCTTCCTCATCTCTGTTCCAAATGGATATCCTTCTATTCTGAGGCTGTGCCCTCTGGTCCTAGACTCCTCCACTATAGGAAACATCCTCCCTATGTCTACTTTATCAAGGCCTTTCAATACTGCATAGGTTTTGATGAGAAGCTCCTTCATTCTTCTAAACTCCAGTGAGAACAGGCCCAGAGCCAGCAAATATTACTCATACATGAACCCTTTCATTCCCAGGATCATTCTGGTGTAACTCCTCTGGACCTTTTCCAATGCTAGCACATCTTTTCTGAGATAAGGAGATCAAAACTGCTTACAATACTCCAAGTGCTTTGTAAAGCCTCAGCATTCCAATCTTGCTTTTATATTTTAGTCCTCTTGAAATTAATGCCAACATTGCATTTGCCTTCCTTTCCACCAAATGAACCTGCAAGTTATCCTTTAGAGAGATTTTACATACCAGATGCAGCTATCCGACTAGAAGGTTTTACGATTGTCAGGATGGGTTGAATCTTGAATTCTAGTAAGGAAAGAGGTGGTGGTTTATGCTTTTTAGCCAATTCTCATTGGTATATGGAAGTTGGGTTATGTTGACTTCTTGTTCCCCTGACTTAGAGCAACTAACAATTAAACGTAGACCATTCTGTTTGCCTCGCGAGTTCTTATCCATGATCCTGATCGCAGTTTCCATACCATCAGCGGCCGATAATAAGCAAACACGAAACTGCACAATGCTGTCTGGAAACAAGAAACGGCCCATCCTAATACATCTCAAATTATAGTTGGTGACTTTAACCAGGTCTGTTTGAAATAAACCCTGCTCTATTATCTCCAGCACATAACCTGTTGAACCAGAGGACCTAACACACGAGACTACTGTTACATTATGATAACGAATGCCTAGCATTCCTTCCCAAGATTGCAAGTTGGGTCATTTGACTGTACTCCTGCAACCTGCGTACAGACAGAGACTAAAGAGCAATCAAGACAACCACGAGGTGGTCGCTGGAGGCCGAGGAACAGCTACAGGATTGCCTTGAGTCAGGGAACTGGGTTGTGTTCAAGAACTCATCTCAGGACCTGAATGACTACACCAGGGCTGTTACAGACTTTATTAAAGCAGCTGTGGATGAGTGTAACCCATGAAATCGTTCAGGGTTTTCCCCAATCAGAAGCCCTAGATAAACAATGAAATCCGGAACCTACTGAGAGCCAGGTCAGAGGCATTCAAGTCTGGAGATCAAGAATGCTACAAAAGGTGCAGGTATGTTCTCTGGAAAGGTATCTCTCAGGCAAAGTGAAGATTCCAGACTAGACTGGAATCAACAAGGGATGCTTGACAGCCATGGCAGGGTTTGAATGCCATAACCTCCTACAAAGTTAAATCTTGTGACACAGGGGACAACGAATCTTCACCTCCAGATGAGCTCAATGCCATCTATGCTCACTTTGACCACCAGAACAGGGAGGAACCATTACACACCTCCAAGTCTCCCAGTAGTCCTTTGGTCTCAGTATCTGAAGATGGCATACGGGCTGCCTTCAAGACAGTAAATCCAAGGAAAGTATCCGGTCCAGACAGAACACCTGGCCAAGTACTGAAAATCTATGCCTACCAATTAGCTAGTGTATTCATGGATATCTTCAACCTCTCTTACCGGCAGTCTGTCATACCCACCTGCTTCAAGCAGGCTTCAGTCATACTGGTGCCCAAGAAGAGTGTGGTAACCTGTCTAAATGACTATCAGCCAGTGGCACTTACGTCCACAGAGATGAGGTGTTTTGAGTCACTGGTGTTGAAGCAGATCAACTCTTGTCTGAATGGTAACTTGGATCTGCTCCAATTCACCTACCAAAACAAAAGGTCTACAGCAGATGCTATCTTGTTGGCTCTTCACACAACCCTAGAACATCTGGACAGCAAAGATGGATAAATCAGGATGCTCTTTATTGATTACAGCTCTGCACTTAACACCATCATTGCCTCAAAACTAATTAGCAATCTCCAAGACCTGGGTCTCAATATATCATTGTACAATTGGATCCTGGATTTCCTCACTTGTAGACTCCAGTTAGTTTGGATTGGCAAAAACATCTCATCCACAATCTCCACCAGCACAGGAGCACCACAAGGATGTGTACTTAGCACCCTGCTCTACTTGGTTTATACCTATGACTGTGTGGCTAAGTACAGCTCCAACATCAGATACAAGATACCACTGTTGTGGACTGTAACAAAGGGGATGATGAATCAGAATGCAGGAGGGAGATTGAAGACTTGGCTAAGTGGTGTAATAACGACAACACCTTACTCAATGTCAATAAGACCAAGGAACTGATTGTACACTTCAGGAGAGGGAAACCAGAAGTCTAAGAGTCAGTAAATCATCGGAGGATCAGAGGTGGAGAGGGTCAGTAACTTTAAATTCCTGGGTGTCACTATCTCAGAGGACCTGTCATGGACCCATCATATAAATATTATTGTGAAAAAAGCACAACAGCTCCTCTACTTCCTCAGGAGACTGCAGAGTTTCAGCATGTCATCAAAAACCTTGGCAAATATGGCCTGGTCTGGGAACACCAATGCCTTTGAGCAGAAAATCCTACAAAAGGAAGTGGATTCAGCCCAGTACCTCACAGGTAAAACCCTCCCAACCACTGAGCACATCTACATAAAATGTTGCTATAGAACAGCAGGATCCATCGTCAAAGATCCTCACCACCCAGCCCATGCTCTTTTCTCGCTGCTGCCATCAGGTAGTAGGTACAGGTGTGTCAGGACTTGCACCACCAGGTTCAAGAACAGTTGAAATCCCTCAACCATCAGACTCTTGAACAAAAGGAGATAGATACACTCATTAAAGGACTCTGTTATATTGTTAATTCATGCTGAATATTTATTGCTATTTATTTATATCTGCATTTGCAGTTTGTTACAGTTATCAGTTGCTGATGTTTTCAGATTACAGTTACTGTTCTATAGAGTTGCTAAGGTATGCCCAGAGAGAAAAAATCTCAGGGTTATATCTATTCACCCTCAAGGAAAAACAACGATTTATGTATATCTTTTTGCATTTTAGAGAAAATGTTAATATAAAAAATAGCAGCAGTAAAACAATGTCTGTGGCATTGAGGCCTTCGAGAGGGATTCATTCTCAATAGAACAAGACCTCTATTTTATTTTTATGCAAAAATTGATGGCTAGTTTTGTTTGGGAATACATTTGATGTGCTCTACTGCAATAAAGATTACTGCTGGTAAAACTGGAAATCTGTTTAGTGTTGTTAACTCTCGCTTGTATTCATAAGTGCATAAACTTTTTGTCAACCAATATAACTAACTGTTCTTACCAATACAGAATCAGAATAAGAATCGGGTTTTATTATCCTTGCCTTTCATTGAAATTTGTTGTTTTGCAGCAGCAAAACACTGCAAAGACATAAAATTACTATTAATTACACAACAATAGTAGGACAAAAAAGGAATAGTGAGGAAATGTTCATAGATTCATGGTCTGTTTAGAAATCTAGTGACAGTTGTTGAGTGAGTCTTCAGACGCCTGTACCTCCTCCCTGAAGGTACTAATGAGGAGAGCGTATGTCCTGATGGTGAGGGTCCTTAATGATGGATGCTGCCTTCTTGTGGCATCGCTTCCTGAAGATGTTTTCAATTGTGGAGAAGGTTTTGCCTCTGATAGAGCTGGCTGAGTCTACTAAGGCTGAGAAGTGGTGGATGGAGTTCAATCCAGAGAAGTATAAAGTGGTTTACTTTGGAAGATTGAACCTGAAGCGTTAATAGCAGGATTTTTACTATGTGGAAGCATAGTGGGATCTTAGGACTCCTGTCTACAGACCCTTCAAAGTTGCAGTAGTCAAGAAACCTTATGGTGTGTTGGCCTTTATTAGTTGGGGGATTGAGTTCAACAGCCATGAGGTAGGGCTGCAGCTCTAAAAAACCCTGGTTAAACCACACTTGGAACATTGTGTTCATTTCTGGTCACCTCATTGAAAGTATGTAGAAGCTTTAGAGGAGGTGCAGAGGAAATTCATCATAACGCTGCCTGGATAAGAGAGAATGAAAGTGTTTCTCTTTGGAGAGGAGGATGAAAGGTGTACAAATTGATAAGAAGCACAGATAAAGTAAACAGCCAGAGACTTTTTCCCAGGGTAGAAATGGCGAATGTGAGGGGCTAATAACTTTAAGGTGTTTGGATGGAAGTGTAAAGGGGATGTCAGAGGTACATTCTTTTTTTTTACACAGAGAGTGGTAGATGCCAAAAGAGGTGGTAGAGCAGAGGTTCCCAACTACAGGTCCAAGGACCCCTCAGTTAATGTTAAAGGTCCATGGCATAAAAAGTTTAGGACTCCCTGTGGTGGACACAGATAGATTAGGGAAATTTAAGGTACTGTTAGATAGATATGTAGCTGAAAGAAAACTGGTGGACTATGTTGGAGGGAAGGGTTAGATTGATCTTGGAGAAGATAAAGGGCTGACACAACATTGTGGGCCAAAGGACTTGTATTGTGCTGCACTGTTCTATGATCTATGTTGTATGTTTTAATCTTCTGCAGCCTCTTGCAATCCTGTGGATTGCAACCTTGAAACCAGACTGTGATGCAACCAGCCAGAATGCTCTCTAGCATACACCTATAATAATTTGCAAGTCTTTGGTGCCAGATCAAACTTAAATTCCTAACAAAGTTAAGCCATTGGTTTGCTCTCTTCATGAATGCATCAGTACAATGGGTCCCAGGAACAATATGCTGACACCTAGGAGCTTAAAGTTGTTCAAACGTACCACAATGGAGTGTTCTCCATTCAATAAAATTATAGCCAATCTTCTACATCAACACAACTTCCATTTTGAAGTGGTAAATTGGATTAGACATTAGCTCAATGGAAGAAGCCAAAGAATGGTAGTGGAGGATTGCTTCTCAGAATGGAGGCCTGTGACTAGTGGTGTGCCACAGGGATCAGTGCTGGGTCCATTGTTATTTGTCATCTATATCAATGATCTGGATGATAATGTGGTAAACTGGATCAGCAAATTTGCTGATGATACGAAGATTGGAGGTGTAGTGGACAGTGAGGAAGGTTTTCAAAGCTTGCAGAGGGATTTGGACCAGCTGAAAAAATGGGCTGAAAAATGGCAGATGGAGTTTAATACAGACAAGTGTGAGGTATTGCACTTTGGAAGGATAAATCAAGGTAGAACATACAGGGTAAATGGTAAGGCACTGAGGAGTGCAATAGAACAGAGGGATCTGCGAATACAGATACAAAATTCCCTAAAAGTGGCATCACAGGTAGATAGGGTCATAAAGAGAGCTTTTGATATATTGGCCTTTATTAATCAAAGTATTGAGTATAAGAGCTGGAATGTTATGATGAGGTTGTATGAAGCATTGGTGAGGCCGAATCTGGAGTATTCTGTTCAGTTTTGGTCACCAAATTACAGGAAGGATATTAATAAGGTTGAAAGAGTGCAGAGAAGGTTTACAAGGATGTTGCTTGGATTGGAGAAACTCAGTTACA
Source organism: Mobula hypostoma (assembly GCF_963921235.1). Taxonomy (NCBI): domain Eukaryota; kingdom Metazoa; phylum Chordata; class Chondrichthyes; order Myliobatiformes; family Myliobatidae; genus Mobula; species Mobula hypostoma. The sequence continues at coordinate 81,933,451 of NC_086103.1, read as the reverse complement.
GAGAAAGGTTGAATAGATTAGGACTTCATTCCCTGGAGTGTAGAAGAATGAGGCGAGATTTGATAGAGGTGTATAAAATTATGATGGGTATAGATAGAGTGAATCCAAGCAGGCTTCTTCCACTGAGGCAAGGGGAGAAAAAAACCAGAGGACATGGGTTAAGGGTGAAGGGTGAAAAGTTTAAAGGGAACATTGGGTGGGGGGGGTTTCTTCACATAGAGAGTGGTGGGAGTGTGTAATGAGCTGCCAGACAAGGTGGTAAATGCAGGTTCTTTTTTAACATTTAAGAATAAATTGGACAGATACTTGGATGGGAGGTGTATGGAGGGACATGGTCTGTGTGCAGGTCAGTGAGACTAGGCAGAAAATGGTTCGGCACAGCCAAGAAGTGCCAAAAGGCCTGTTTCAGTGCTGCAGTTCTTCTATGTTTTCTATGGTTTCTATGTCCTAACCACATATATATATTGATCCCCTTAATATCAAAAATTGTTTTTTTATTATGCTTAGTAGCAACTAAGCCTCCATTGCCTTCTTGAGTAGTGAATTCAAGAAGTCACTGCTATCTAGATGAAGAAATTTCTTCTTAAATCAGTCCTAAATCAGTATTATTTTATTCTAAGTATGGAACTGCTGGTTCTGAACATCTTACTGAGGAAAATATTGGCCTGCATCTCACTCAATAATCCTCACAGGAAAATTGTATGCTCTCTTGATGGGCCTTGCCCTCCCACCCAATCATCTCCACCCTTGTTGCCACGCACAGCATTACTGCTGAGAATTGAGACAAATTCTTCTGGTTCCCTCCAAGGGAACTATGTATCGTCTGTGAGACCTTCTCTCAATGGTCAGCAATGAGTCACTAACCACTGGCAGCAATTTTTTTCTCATCTGTCTGCAAAAACAGACAATTTCTTATTTTGAGACAGAAGTCCCTGGTTTCAGACATCATCAGTCAGGGGAATCATTATCCCTGAACTTAACTTAAATCAGGTTCCACAAAAACTTTAGAGACACAGAGTGCAGATGCTGGAATCTGAAGAAACACATAACATCATTCATTCGGTATGTACCGTGTCATAGGACATGGGTGATCATGGTCTTTCCATGACAATGATTGTTCATGGCAAATTCTTCTACAGAAGTGGTTTGCCATTGCCTTCTTCTGGGCAGTGTCTTTATAAGATGGGTGTCTCCAGCCATTATCAATACTCCAGAGCTTGTCTGCTTGACGTCAGTGGTCACATAACCAGGACTTTTGATCTGCATCAGCTGCTCATATAGTCATGCGCCATGTGCTCCCATGACTTCACATGACCCTGACTGGGGGTCTAAGTAGATGCTACATCTTACCCAACAGTGACCTGCAGGCTAGCGGACAGAAGTAGCACCTTACACCTCCTATGGTAGAGATGTATCCCTATCCCATTACCCAGAACACATAAAGTATAGGAGGAAAAGGTTTGTATATTTTAGTGGGAGCTCAAATTCTTCTGAACTCAAGAGCACAAAGATACACAGTCTTTAACGTCTCTCCATCTGACAAGCCCACCATTCTAGGAATCAATCTTGTATACCCTTGTTATGCTCCCTTCCTGTATCTTTTCTTAGGTAGGGAAACTAGAGCTGTACACAGCGCTCTAGGTGCAGTCTTACAAGATCCTATATAGCTGATCGAAGTGCCTCTACTCTTGTACTCAAATCAGCTTGCAATGTAGGCCAACTCATGCTTTGCTTTCCAAATCGAAGGTGGAATGTTAGTGTGGAGGGAAGGAAAGACAAAGAACCACAGGAGGATAATGAAGAGGGAGAAGGAAAAGTAGATGAGGGGTAGAGTGACAGAGTTGGAGTAGGCATGGGGCAGAAATAGATGAGGGTATGTGAGGGGTGAGAGCAGCAAGATAAAAAGTGATTGATGGCTGCCAGAACAGGAGAATGCATAACCAATAAATCCAAGTGAACTGCTCAAAGTGAGCACCAAGTATTCATGATGTCCACAGGCACCTTGTGTCTCGTGTTATTGAGCTGTTACATCCCGCACCCCCCCCCACCAAGAATAGTGTGCTTATGAGTATGGACGGAATTATTGAATCAGCATTGTCACAGTAGGCATTAACTATAAGCACATTCAGTCTGTATTTCTTATTTCTTCAACTATTGAAATATAGAATGTTAAAATAAATTTTCCTGGTTATATTTAAGAATGTAACTGGTTTTTGAGGTGTAAACTCATCTGTAACAGCATTCAGTTTGGAGAATAAGCCATCTGTATCATAAATGGTTGACAACCCTCCACTGAGGAAAAAAACTAAGATTGTCAGGGAAGACAGAAATAGGGTACGAACTGGCGCCACCAGCAGGTGACACATCAGGTTGCATCATCACACACGATTGCATATAAATTTGCCCTCTTGTACAGTGCATAGAACTCTGTCATATCAAACTGATGCATTGCACAGAGCGTAGAACACTGTCATGTCAAATTGTTGTATTACACATGTGCACAGAACATTTTCACATCAAGCATTACATAACGCATATTGGGCATGTTGCCACATCAGTGTGCAAATTTACAATTCACACTGTCAAAGCATTGTAGGGGGAAAAAGACTTTTGAGAAGTACCCTACTGGTCCACCAACCGAGAACTGGAAAGCCATATCAAAACCGAGAACTGGAAAGCCATATCAAAACCGAGAACTGGAAAGCCATATCAAAACCGAGAACTGGAAAGCCATATCAAAACCGAGAACTGGAAAGCCATATCAAAACCGAGAACTGGAAAGCCATATCAAAACCGAGAACTGGAAAGCCATATCAAAACCGAGAACTGGAAAGCCATATCAAAACCGAGAACTGGAAAGCCATATCAAAACCGAGAACTGGAAAGCCATATCAAAACCGAGAACTGGAAAGCCATATCAAAACCGAGAACTGGAAAGCCATATCAAAACCGAGAACTGGAAAGCCATATCAAATCTTCCTTGGATGACCTGAACATAAACATCCATGTGGTTTCCTTTAGTATCTTTTTCACCAATCCCTGTACTGCTACAAAATTGACATCCTGTAACAATATGCAACCTTTCTCAACCTTTTTGCCCTGGAGGAATCCTTGAAATAATTTTCAGGTCTCAGGGAAACTCTGCATAAAAATGATCATATTTAGAGCTCATGGTACATTAGAGTGACCAGTAAGCTGTAGATATAATAATCAAAAAATAATTTTCAGTGCTCCTTTGAGTAAAGAATTAATTTTTAACCAACCTTTCTTGGAAAAAAGATAGTTAAGGTTAGCTTACCTTTCTTGAAATTTTTCTTTCTCCTTCATAAATTTTATAAACTCATAAAGCAAACAGGAAAAATGTCTCAATACTGGGTTGAACTTGAGATAAGCACACATGGATCTCACATTCAACTGAAATGAGACAATATCTGTCCTCGCTCTTGATGCTTGTTAAACAAAAAAAAAGCTTGCTCGCACATGTAAAAAGTTGAAAACTGCAGCAAAATGTTTATTGTTTTCCTATGAATGGCAGGATACCCTTCTTTCACAGAAATCCAGAACTTGTCCAGGGCTAGGGCAGTAAATCTCATCTTGAGTGCATGATCAGATTGCAGCTTATAAAGTTCTTTCTCTTCTCTCAAAGTCAAGTTCACAGGTTGAGCAGAAGATTCAGAGAATGGGTCCCTCACCCAGTCATACACATGGGTTGAAAGGAAGGAAAAATACTGTTCAATTTTGTTCTGTAGTTCTTCCAGGTGGTTTTCAATAAGACTCGAGAATTTCTGATATCCTACCTTACTCTCAAGCCCAAGCAGCAATGGAAACATTTCAGAAATCCCTTTTGCAGCATGAATTTTCCAAAGATTCAGTCTCCTTTTAAATCCAAGAATCTTTTCTCTTGAATTCAAAACATTTTCTCCAGGGCCTTGCAGACACTTGTTCAACTGGTTCATATGGTGAAAAGTGTCTGCTAAGTAAGCTAGTTTCTGCAGCCATTCTTCATCTTCAAAGCTCTTAGCAAAATCTGGCCTACTATTTTCTTGAAAGTACTCCTGCAATTCATCTTTCTGCTCAAACACCCTATGAGAACTCTTCCTCTACTAAGCCACCAGATCTGTGTATGTAGCAGGAGATTGGTGTGCTCTTAGTCCAGGTTTTCACACAGGCAATGTTCCAACAAGAACTGTCCTTTGTTATTCAAATAACAAGCTATGGGTAACAAAGGACATTAAGGACATCCTGAATGCTAAAAAGAGGGCGTTTAGAGATGGAAATAGGGAGGAGCTGAGGGCAATACAGAGGGACCTGAAAGCCAGGATCAGGGAGGCTAAAGACAGGTACAGGAGAAAGCTTGAGTGGAAACTCCAGCAGAACAACATGAGAGAGGTCTGCAGGGGGATGAGGACCATCAATGGGTTTCGGCAAACTAGCAACAGAGGAGCTGAAGGCAGTGTGGACAGGGCCAACGAACTTAACCTGTTCTTTAACAGATTTGACATTGTGACCCCTGCCCATCCCCCACATGAGCCATCGGTTGTTGGCCCCCAACCAACACATATTCCACTCTCCCCTCCTACCCTTCCTCACAGTCCCCCACCCTGCTCTCATGACTATACCCCTTCCCCACACAAAACCACCACGGTGGGCTTCACAGCTGAACAGGTGAGAAGACAACTGAAATGTCTCAACCCAAGCGAGGCTGCAGGACCGGATGGTGTCAGTACCAGGGTGCTCAAAGCCTGTGCCCCTCAGCTATGTGGAGTACTTTGCCATGTCTTCAACCTGAGCCTGAGGCTCCGGAGGGTTCTTGTGCTGTGGAAGACGTCCTGCCTCGTCCCTGTGCCGAAGACGCCGCGCCCCAGCGACCTCAATGACTACAGACCGGTGGCATTGACCTCCCACATCATGAAGACCCTGGAGAGACTTGTTCTGGAGCTGCTCCGGCCTATGGTCAGGCCACACTTAGATCCCCTCCAGTTCGCCTATCAGCCCTGACTAGGAGTTGAGGATGCCATCATCTACCTGCTGAACCATGTCTACGCCCACCTGGACAAGCCAGCGAGCACTGTGAGGGTCATGTTTTTTGACTTCTCCAGTGCGTTCAACACCAAAGGCAGAGGTCAGTAAGGGCCTCACCTTTGTCCCCCTTCGCCCACACCTCAGCGAGTTCCGTGTTCGCCACAATACGGAACTCTACTTCCGCTGTCTCCATCTCCGAGCCTACTTCTTCGGCAAGGACTCTTCCACCCCCACCGATGACCCCTTCTCCCGTCTTCAACCCTCCTCTTCTTCATGGACACCCCGCTCTGGTCTTCTGCCTGCTCTGGATCTCTTTATCGCTAACTGCCGACGGGACATCAACCGTCTCGACTTCACCGCACCTTGTTCCCATTCCAACCTCACTCCTTCGGAACGCTCTGCTCTCCTCTCCCTCCTCACTAATCCTACTCTTATTATTAAACCTGCCGATAAGGGGGGTGCTGTTGTAGTCTGGCGTACTGACTTCTACCTTGCCGAGGCACAGTGACAACTCATGGATACCTCCTCTTATTTACCCCTCAATCGTGACCCCACTAAGGAGCACCAGGCCATTGTCTCCCACACCATCACCGACTTTATCTGCTCAGGGGATCTCCCATCCACTGCTACCAACCTTATAGTTCCCACACCTCGCACTTCCCGTTTCTACCTCCTACCTAAGATCCACAAACCTGCCTGTCCTGGCCGACCTATCGTCTCAGCTTGCTCCTGCCTGACCGAATTCGTTTCTGCATATATCGACACGGTTTTATCCCCCCTTGTTCAATCCCTTCCGACCTATGTTCGTGACACTTCTCACGCTCTTAAACTTTTCGATGATTTTAAGTTCCCTGGCCCCCACCGCTTTATTTTCACCATGGATGTCCAGTCCCTATCTACTTCCATCACCCATCAGAAAGGTCTCAAAGCTCTCTGCTTCTTTTTGGATTCCAGACCTAATCAGTTCCCCTCTATCACCACTCTGCTCCGTCTAGTGGAATTAGTCCTTACTCTTAATAATTTCTCCTTTGGCTCCTCCCACTTCCTCCAAACTAAAGGTGTAGCTATGGGCACCCGTACGAGTCCTAGCTATGCCTGTCTTTTTGTTGGGTTTGTGGAACAATCTATGTTCCGTGCCTATTCTGGTATCTGTCCCCCACTTTTCCTTTGCTACATCGACGACTGCATTGGCGCTGCTTCCTGCACGCATACTGAGCTCGTTGACTTTATTAACTTTGCCTCCAACTTTCACCCTGCCCTCAAGTTTACCTGCTCCATTTCCGACACCTCCCTCCCCTTTCTAGATCTTTCTGTCTCTGTCTCTGGAGACAGCTTATCCACTGATGTCTACTATAAACCTACTGACTCTCACAGCTATCTGGACTATTCCTCTTCTCACCCTGTCTCTTGCAAAAATGCCATCCCCTTCTCGCAATTCCTCCGTCTCCGCTGCATCTGCTCTCAGGATGAGGCTTTTCATTCCAGGATGAGGGAGATGTCCTCCTTTTTTAAAGAAAGGGGCTTACTTTCCTCCACTATCAACTCTTCTCTCAAACGCATCTCTCCCATTTCACATACATCTGCTCTCACTCCATCCTCCCGCCACCCCACTAGGAATAGGGTTCCCCTGGTCCTCACCTACCACCCCACCAGCCTCTGGGTCCAACATATTATTCTCCGTAACTTCCGCCACCTCCAACGGGATCCCACCACTAAGCACATCTTTCCCTCTCCCCCTCTCTCTGCTTTCCGTGGGGATCGCTCCCTACGTGACTCCCTTGTCCATTCTTCCCCCCCATCACTCCCCACTGATCTCACTCCTGGCACTTATCCTTGTAAGCGGAACAAGTGCTACACATGCCCTTACACTTCCTCCCTCACCACCATTCAGGGCCCCAGACAGTCCTTCCAGGTGAGGCGACACTTCACCTGTGAGTCGGCTGGGGTGATATACTGCGTCCGGTGCTCCCGATATGGCCTTCTATATATTGGCGAGACCTGACGCAGACTGACAGACTGCTTTGCTGAACACCTACGCTCTGTCCGCCAGAGAAAGCAGGATCTCCCAGTGGCCACACATTTTAATTCCACATCCCATTCCCATTCTGACATGTCTATCCATGGCCTCCTCTACTGTAAAGATGAAGCCACACTCAGGTTGGAGGAACAACACCTTATATTCTGTCTGGGTAGCCTCCAACCTGATGGCATGAACATCGACTTCTCTAACTTCTGCTAATGCCCCACCTCCCCCTCGTACCCCATCCGTTATTTATTTTTATACACACATTTTTTCTCTCACTCTCCTTCCCTCCCTCTGTCCCTCTGACTATACTCCTTGTCCATCCTCTGGGTCGCCCCCCCCCCCCGTCTTTCTCCCCGGACCTTCTGTCCCATGATCCTCTCATATCTCCTTTGCCAATCACCTGTCCAGCTCTTGGCTCCATCCCTCCCCCTCCTGTCTTCTCCTTTCCTTTTGAATCTCCCCCTCCCCCTCCCACTTTCAAATCTCTTACTAACTCTTCCTTCAGTTAGTCCTGATGAAGGGTCTCGGCCTGAAATGTCAACTGTACCTCTTCCTAGAGATGCTGCCTGGCCTGCTGCATTCACCAGCAACTTTGATGTTTTTTGCTAACCGCACATTTATCCACATTAAACTGCATCTGCCATGCCTCTGCCCACTCACCTAGCCTGTCCAAGTCACCCT